>NC_092724.1:44186068-44323258 GCF_047496885.1 Scyliorhinus torazame | reverse complement strand
CCTGGCCTAGATGGGCCAGGCTGCGGCCGGGCGACTGGGATGGCGAGCTGCCAGCCTGTCCTGCCCGTTGCCCACCCGATGCACCTGGGACTGAAGGGGGGGAGCCCGAGGTGTCGCGATGTACCGGGACCTCCCCTACAGAGGGAGCCGGGACGGACCACACCACCTCCTCCTCCCTCGGGGTGCCCGATGGCCCCCAGGCCTCTACATGGGTGGGGGATGCGAACGGACTGGCCATCCGACGCCGCCCCAACATCTGGCGCTGCCAGTCCTGGAGGCCCGTGCTGGGTATCGACAGGGGTCAGCAAGTTTGCAGCCATGGAGCCCAGGGGGTTGGCAAAACCCTGTCTGTGACAGTGCGACGCCGGCTCGCACATGGCCACTGGCGCCGATGCCCTCAGCGATGGCCTGCAGAGGACTGGGCCATGGCCTGCTGAGACTGGGCCATGGCCTGCAGAGACTGGGCTATGGTGTTGAGCGCCTCTGCCATCTGGCGCTGGCACTGGCTCATGGCCTCCTGTGAGAGGGCAGCCATTTCCTGGGTCACAGACGCCGCCTGCACAGAAGGCCCCAGCCTCGCAAACCGTTCCCCATGTCTGACACCGTCGCACCCATTGCCTCCACCGCGGACGCCACCCGTGCGGTGTCGGCCTGGGTGGCACGCATGACCGGCACCACTCCCAGCTCCTGGACGCGGGTGGACTCCTCCACCTGCGACCGCAGCCGCCGCAAGCCGCCCGTCACCCTCTTCGCTCGTCTCCGGGTCGGTGGTTGCATCGGATCTATGTGTGGGTGTGGTAACTGCAGGAACCCGGGATCCATCTGGGCGGCAGATGTTCGCTTGGGCTGGGCTGCCCTCCGACCGCCCGGTCCCTCTGCTGCTCCTACCTCCACCTGCTGTACCGGGACGGCTGTGTTGTGCGCACCAGTGAGTGTACCAGGCGCCTCATCACTAAAGTGCCCAACCGTGGTGAGTGTTTCTGCGATGGTGGAGGGTGTTGGTGACAGCAGTGGCGTTGTGTCGTGCTCTTCCTCCCACTCTGAGTCCATGGCACTTTGGGGTGGGGGTTCGTCTCCACCCATCCACTCTGAGTCACTGTCCGGTATTTCGTCTTCCTGGGTAGTGCTGTCCCGGGTTGGGGTGTCCTGGGTAGTGGTGTCCTGGGTAGTGGTGTCCTGGGTAGTGGTGTCCTGGGTAGTGGTATCCTGGCTCGGATGTGACGGGGGCCTGTGGCTGCCCCCCTCGTCGCTGGGTGGTCGCTCCCGCACGTGACGGGGGTGTCGTCTCCCTGTTGCTCCAGGTCTCTCCGTCTCCCGTGGTGTGCGAGGGGCATCCTGCGGGCGTCGCATGCTGGAGGGTCCGGGTCTCTCCGTCTCCCGTGGTCTCCGAGGGCCATCCTGCGGGCGTCGCATGCTGGAGGGTCCGGGTCTCTCCGTCTCCCGTGGTCTCCGAGGGGCATCCTGCGGGCGTCGCATGCTGGAGGGTGCGGGTCTCTCCGTCTCCCGTGGTCTCCGAGGGGCTTCCTGCGGGCGTCGCATGGTGGAGGGTGCGGGTCTCTCCGTCTCCTGTGGTCTCCGAGGGGCATCCTGCGGGCGTCGCATGCTGGAGGGTGCGGGTCTCTCCGTCTCCTGTGCCCTCCGAGGGGCATCCTGCAGGTGGTCTGCATCTGCGGGGATGGGTGCCTGGACGTTTGGTCCTGCGATACACAATGAAGCATGCATGGTTAGACATCAGGCATTGATCAGGTGATACGGGGGAGGGGGATATAGGGGAGGGGGGATATGGGGACGGGCTGTCGGTGGCTCACTCGCTAGTACGCCCCCGACCTCTGCATCAGCAACCTCCGGTCCTCAGGTCCGCCAGCCAGTTCCAGGGCCCTTTCCTCGTGTACGGTCAGTGGCCTCTCATCAGCGGGCCCTCCTCCAGTCTTCACAGGCTCCCTATTGTTGTGTGCGTGCTTCTCCTGTGGGGGGGGGGGGGCAGGGGTAAAAGGCAACAGTGTTAGGCAGGTATATGAATGCACGCCATCGGTTGCGCGTGCATTGCAGAGGTTAAGGTTAGGGCTGGATTCACTTGGGGATATGGGGGATATGGGGGAGGGGGGATATGGGGGAGGGGGATATGGGGGATATGGGGGAGGGGGGATATGGGGGAGGGGGGATATGGGGATGGGGGGATATGGGGGAGGGGGGATATGGGGGAGAGGGGATATGGGGGAGGGGGGATATGGGGGATATGGGGGAGGGGGGATATGGGGATATGGGGGAGGGGGGATATGGGGGAGGGGGTATATGGGGAGGGGGATATGGGGGAGGGGGGGATATGGGGGATATGGGGAAGGGGGATATGGGGAGGGGGATATGGGGGAGGGGGGATATGGGGGATATGGGGGAGGGGGGATATGGGCAGGGGGGATATGGGGGATATGGGGGAGGGGGGGATATGGGGGAGGGGGGATATGGGGGAGGGGGGATATGGGGGAGGGGGGATATGGGGAGGGGGGATTTGGGGGAGGGGGATATGGGGGAGGGGGGATATGGGGAGGGGGCGATATGGGGGAGGGGGGATATGGGAGAGGGGGGATATGGGGGAGGGGGATCTCGGGGAGGGGGGATATGGGGGAGGGGGGATATGGGGGAGGGGGGATATGGGGGAGGGGGGTCTCGGGGAGAGGGGATATGGGGGAGGGGGGATATGGGGAGGGGGGATATGGGGGAGGGGGTATATGGGGGAAGGGGGGATATGGGGGAGGCTCACCCTGCCTGCTCTGACGAGGTTGTTCACCTTCTTGTGGCACTGGGTGCCTGTCCGTGGTGTCAGGGCCACAGCGGTGACGGCCTCTGCCACTTCCCTCCACAGACGCCGGCTGTGGCGTGGGGCAACTCTGCGGCCGTGCCCGGGATACAGGGCGTCCCTCCTCTGCTCCACCGCGTCCAGGAGCGCCTCCACATCGTGTGACTCGAACCTCGGGGCTGAGCGACGGCTAGCCATCCAGTCGGGTGTTGCGGTCGGGTGTTCCGGTCGGTGTGGGGGGGAGCAGCGCGGCCTTATGAGCCGTCACGCCGTGCAGCGCGTATGACGCTGCACGGAGAATTTCGCCCATGGATTCTGCGTTTACAAAATAAGCAGCCTAGTCTAATGATATGTAGAATATCATTTGTGTATATAACATAATAATCAAACTGTATATAAACATTAGTGCCTGCACGCATAGATTACAATTCTGGCATTCGACCACAAGTGACATGGCTACAGGAGAACGTCAATGGAAGACATGCCACATGGGAGACAGGGCGTATTGTAGCATCTGACCACAGGTGGCGTGGTGATAAAAGGACGTCACTGGAAGACATCCACATGTCAGACACAGAGACACAAGCTGGACAGCAGTCACAGTGTCCAGACACAGATTGAGCAGCTCCTAAGTCAACAGTAATGAATAATAGTTAATCATAGTTGTTTGTATTTAGCTGTCATATCCAACTTTAATCTTAGTAGAAACCCTTTAATGTTTTAGTTAATTAATAAACAGTTTTGTTCATTTACAAAGCCATATGTTCTCTGATCACTCCAACTACAAAGGCCTCGCCATCCGTGCATACAGAGAATATTACACCTAGCAGGTATATTGGAAAAAAGTCAGCATTCTTGGTGGCTCAGTGTAGACGTGTATCACCATACTCAGACATGCAGGCCCTGAAGGTCAGAGTTAGTCGATCTCAGCCAGGACTATGGATATCAAATTCCCTGCGCTGCAAGAGGCAAATCCTGGCAGGGCTTCCATTCCTGTTCACAATCAAGAGACCCCAGCTGGAAAGTGTGCCTGTGTCAGCTGAGGGGAAAGACAAAATTGAGCTCTGTTGTGATGCATCTCACAGTTGAATAGCCGATTCCTACATTCATCGCCATTTGAATGTGGTACGAGATGGCAACTGGCATCTGCGGGAGAGCTTTCAAGTGAGAAACACAGGAAAACGAAGGGGAAGGAAGGAGGCTGGGACCTGAGAGAATGGGAAGAGCTATATGGTGCAATATGGTGAATGTATACAACGTGGATTGTAGCAAAGTGAAGATAGGAATCTGTGTGAAATACCAAGGTCATTGTTCATGGTTGCAGCCGTACACTGCTCATTCTAATATTGCTGGATTCTATAAATGGAACACTGAGTGTTGAATGGGAGTACAGGGAATATTATTTGTCACTGTGCCGAGACCGGTCATGAAGGGAGAGGCTCTTGCAATGTCACTTTGAGACATAGCTGGTAAAGTCTGATATAGTAGTTGAATGACCATTTGAATTTACCCAAAAGTGGACTGGACATGCATTGGGCCAAGTTCTGCGGTTTAACAATCAGCAAACCAACTGCAAATTTGCTGAGGGAGCTCTTCAAACAGAGAACGCTGACTCCATTTATTTAAAAAGAAGCTAGTTGGTTCCCACTGTAGCTTACTTAGTAAATTCACTGTTTAGGGTGTCAATGGCCATAAACAAACACACACATACAGGCAACAGAGAACATTAACACAAATACAGGCAAAACACATTCACACAAACACATTCACATACATGCAGGAACAGACACATTTATGTTTTTAAAATAAATTTAGAGTACCCAATTATTTTTTTTCCAATTAAAGGGCAATTCAGCGTGGCCAATCCACCTAACCTGCACATCTTTGGGTTGTGGGGGTTTCACATGGACCGGGATTCCATACTACTATATCAGGGCCGGGATTCCAACCCGGGTCCTCAGCGCCACAGTACCAGTGCTAACCACTGCGCCACATGCCACCCATAACAGACACATTAATAAATGCATAAACATTAACTAAAACACATATCAGCACGCCACGTTACATGCCAACTCTGTGTTAAATTAGGTGATTTTGGCCTGTGTGAAGCTACAATTGGCCTCTCTGCCCCTGGGTAAGGAACATAGAACATACACTGCAGAAGGAGGCCATTCGGCCCATCAAGTCTGCACCGACCCACTTAAGCCCTCACTTCCACCCTATCCCCGTAACCCAATAACACCTCCTAATGTTTTTGGTCACTAAGAGCAATTTATCATGGCCAATCCACCTAACCTGTACGTCTTTGGATTGTGGGAGGAAACCAGAGCTCCCGGAGGAAACCCACGCAGACACAGGAAGAACGTGCAGACTCTGCACAGACAGTGACCCAGCGGGGAATCGAACCTGGGACCCTGGCGCTGTGATGCCACAGTGCTATCTACTTGTGCTACCGTGCTGCCCTTGAAGGAGGAGTTTTACAGCTGGATGCATGGAAACACAGCATGGACACGATCAAGCATAGTTACGATGCCTCACAGAGTTTAAAAAATATATATATTTATTCAAATTTTTCAACAGATTTTCAACAAACCCCCCCCCCCAACAAAAAGAAAGAAACAAGAACACAACAATCAAAAATTATACATTGGGTTTCCCCCATATACAATAACCCCCCATATGACATTTAAAAGCACCAATAGGGAAGCCCCCCCCACCCACCCAAACGCCCCCCCAAAATAACCCCCCCCCCCCCCCACCCCTGGGCTGCTGCTGCTGACCTCCTCCTAACATTCCGTGAGATAGTCTAGGAACGGTTGCCACCGCCTGAGGAACCCCTGCACAGACCCTCGCAAGGCAAACTTTATCCTCTCCAGCTTGATGAACCCTGCCATGTCATTGATCCAAGCTTCCACACTAGGGGGCTTCGCATCTTTCCATAATAGCAAAATCCTCCGCCGGGCTACCAGGGACGCAAAGGCCAGAATACCGACCTCTTTCGCCTCCTGCACTCCCGGCTCGTCCATTACCCCAAATAATGCCAACCCCCAGCTCGGCTTGACCCGGGCTTTCACCATCTTGGACATAGTCCTCGCAAAACCCCTCCAAAACCCATCCAGTGCCGGGCACGACCAGAACATATGGACATGATTTGCTGGGTTTCCCGAGCACCTCCCACACCTGTCCTCCACCCCAAAGAACCTACTCAACCTTGCCCCTGTCATATGCGCTCTGTGAGTAACTTTGAACTGTATTAGGCTGAGCCTGGCGCAAGAGGAGGAAGAATTAACCCTACTCAGGGCATCAGCCCACAGACCCTCATCTATCTCCTCCCCAAGCTCCTCCTTCCACTTGCCCTTTAACTCCTCCACCGAGGCCTCCTCCTCTTCCTTCAGCTCCTGGTAAATCATCGAAACTTTGCCTTTTCCAACCCATACACCCAAAATCACCCTGTCCTGAATCCCCTGTGCCGGGAGCAGCGAGAATTCCCTCACCTGCTGCCTCACAAACGCCCTCACTTGCATGTACCTGAAAGCGTTTCCCGGGGGTAACCCAAACTTCTCCTCCAGCGCCCCTAGGCGCGCAAACGTCCCATCGATGAACAGGTCCCCCATTCTTCTGATCCCTGCCCAATGCCAGCTCCGAAACCCCCCATACATCCTTCCCAGGACGAACCGATGATTCTCCCGAATCGGGGACCAAACCGAGGCTCCCACCTCGCCCTCCACTGCCCCCAGATCTTCAACGTCGCCGCCACCACCGGACTCGTGGTGTACCTTGTCGGCGAGAGCGGCAGCGGTGCCGTCGCCAGCGCCCTCAGGCTCGTGCCCACACAGGACACCATCTCTAACCTCTTCCACGCCACCCCCTCTCCCTCCATTACCCACTTACAGATCATCGCCACATTGGCTGCCCAAAAATAGCCGCACAAATTCGGCAGCGCCAGCCCCCCACCCCTGTCCCTGCTACGCTCCAGAAACACTCCCTTCACCCTCGGGGTCTTATTCGCCCACACAAAACCCATGATGCTCCTACTTACCCGTTTGAAAAAGGTCTTGGGGATCATAATGGGAAGGCACTGGAACACAAAGAGAAACCTCGGGAGGACCGTCATTTTGACCGACTGCACCCTACCCGCTAGTGAGAGTGGCAGCATATCCCATCTTTTAAAATCCTCCTCCATCTGTTCCACCAACCGCGTCAAATTGAGCTTGTGCAGGGCCCCCCAACTCCTAGCTACTTGGATCCCTAGGAACCGAAAGCTCCTTTCCGCCCTCCTCAGCGGTAGCTCGTCTATCCCCCTTCCCTGGTCCCCTGAATGCACCACAAAGAGCTCGCTCTTCCCCACGTTGAGTTTATACCCCGAAAAGTTCCCAAACTCCCTTAGGATCCGCATGACCTCCGCCATCCCCTCCACTGGATCTGCCACATACAGCAACAGGTCGTCAGCATACAACGACACCCGGTGTTCCTCTCCCCCCCGGACCAGTCCCCTCCATTTCCTGGACTCCATTAGTGCCATGGCCAGAGGCTCAATTGCCAGTGCAAACAACAAGGGGGACAGGGGACACCCCTGCCTCGTCCCCCGGTACAGCCGAAAGTACTCCGACCTCCGCCGATTCGTAGCCACACTCGCCACTGGGGCTCTATTTGGCAGCCTGACCCAGCTGATGAACCCCTCCCCGATCCCAAACCTCCACAACACTTCCCAAAGATACTCCCACTCCACCCGGTCAAAGGCCTTCTCCGCGTCCATAGCTGCCACTACCTCCGCTTCCCCCTCCACCGGGGGCATCATAATCACATTGAGGAGCCTCTGCATATTTGTATTTAATTGCCGACCCTTCACAAATCCTGTCTGGTCCTCATGGATCACCCCATGGGACACAGTCCGCAATTCTCGTAGCCAGCACCTTTGCCAGCAACTTAGCATCAACATTGAGGAGCGAGATCGGTCTATACGACCCACATTGCAGTGGATCCTTGTCCCGCTTCAGGATCAAAGAAATCAGCGCCCTAGACATTGTCGGGGGCAAGGTCCCCCCCTCTCCTTCGCCTTATTGAAAGTCCTCACTAGCAACGGGCCCAGCAGGTCCACGTATTTCCTGCAGAATTCAACCGGGAACCCATCCGGCCCCGGGGCCTTCCCCGCCTGCATGCTCGCCAATCCTTTAACCAGCTCCTCCAGCCCAATCAGCGCCCCCAAACAGCCACCTCCTCCTCCTCCACCCTCGAGAACCTCAGCTGATCTAAGAATCGTCGCATCCCCTCCTCCCCGCTAGGGGCTCAGACCTGTACAGATCCCCATAGAAGTCCCTAAATACCTCGTATATTCTCACCACACTCCGCACCGTGTTCCCCCCTCTATCCTTAACTCCACCAATCTCCCTCGCTGCCTCCCTCTTACGAAGCTGGTGTGCCAGCATCCGACTCGCCTTCTCCCCATACTCATACGTCGCCCCCTGTGCTTTCCTCCACTGTGCCTCTGCTTTCCCTGTGGTCAACAGGTCGAACTCTGTCTGGAGGTTCCGTCGCTCCCTGACTAGCCCCTCCTCGGGGGCCTCTGCATACCTCCTGTCCACCCTTAAAATCTCCCCCGCCAACCTCCCCCTCTCCCTCCCCTCTCTCTTCTCCCTGTGGGCCCTAATGGAGATTAGCTCTCCCCTGACCACCGCCTTCAGCGCCTCCCAGACTACCCCCACCTGCACCTTCCCGTTGTCGTTGGCCTCCAAATGTCTTTCAATGCACCCCCGCACCCGCCCGCACACCTCCTCATCCGCCAACAGTCCCACATCAAGGCACCACAACGGACGCTGGTCCCTCTCCTCCCCCAACTCCAGCTCCACCCAATGTGGGGCATGGTTCGAGATGGCTATGGCCGAATATTCCGTTCCCTCCACTTTCGGGATTAGCGCCCTACTCAATATGAAAAACTTTATCCGGGAGTAGGCTCTATGGCGTGGGAAAAGAAGGAAAATTCCCTGGCCAGCGGCCTGACAAACCTCCATGGGTCCACTCCCCCATCTGGTCCATAAACCCCCTGAGCACCTTGGCCGCAGCCGGCCTCTTACCCGTCCTGGACCTAAAGCGGTCCAGTGCTGGGTCCAGCACCGTGTTGAAGATCCCCATTATCAAGCTTCCTACCTCCAGATCCGGAATCCGACCCAGCATGCGTTTCATAAATCCGGCATCATCCCAATTCGGGGCATATACGTTCACCAGTACCACCCGCACCCCCTGCAACCTACCACTCACCATCACATATTGACCTCCATTATCCACTACAATATTCATTGCCTCAAACGACATCTGCTTCCCCACCAGTATTGCAACCCCTCTGTTCTTCGCATCGAGCCCTGAATGGAAGACCTGCCCTACCCATCCCTTTCTCAGCCTAACCTGATCTGCCACCTTCAGATGTGTCTCCTGGAGCATAAGCACGTCTGCGTTCAGTCCCTTTAAGTACGCGAACACTCGGGCCCTCTTAACCGGCCCGTTCAGGCCCCTCACATTCCAAGTTATCAGCCGGATTGGGGGGCTACTCGCCCCGCCCCCCCCTGCTGACTAGCCATCTCCTTTTCTAGGCCAGCCACGTGCCCGCGCCTCCCGCACCCTCCAGTCCCCCAGGCGGCGGAACCCCGCCCCGACCACCTCTCCTACTTCCAGCTCCCCTTTGGCCAATGCAGCAGCAACCCTGTTCCCCCCCTCCCCCCCCCCCACCTCCCCCTCCCCCCGCTAGATCCACATCTAGCCATTTTGCTCCCCCCATAAGATGCCTCACAGAGTTGAGCAGCCAGCTGACACTCAAGTGTCGAAGCTCATGCATGAAAAATAGGCACTTAGGTATGACACTGAGTCAGCAGCTCAGGGAAGGAAGGTGAAGAAATCACTAATGACTCTGCATAACATGGTGAAACCTGCCTCACACCAATAGGAATTCAGTGAGACAGCTTGTATGATCAGGCAGCTAATGGTTTCAGTGAGTGCTGTGCATCCCTCTGTTATTCTGTACGTCAGCATTTGTGACCACATATGCAGAGCAGACGGTTACTGTTCCTCTGCCAGAGAACGTGCCATCCTTCCATTGACATTTATATTCAACAACCACAATCCCATAACAAGGTTCCAGCAGTGTGTCGTAACGTTGCTTTCATCGTTATCCCATTACCTATCAGGCAGCCTCTCATTCTTATCACTTTTGATGGGGGTACATTTTAGTACAGTCCCTTTTTATATTTTCTGGGTGTTTTTTATCCTGTTTCTTCATTCATCCATCCTGACACTGGAGCTGCCAGACTGGCTGCAGAAGCTACTTCGAGGATACAGCCTGCTTCCTCCACCCAGCTCCTCCTTGCTCAGCATAATTCCTACCTATCAAGAACTTTGCACAACAGTGTTGTGTGTACTTGTCTATTTGTCTCTTTGTGTGGGTGTGTACCTCTGGCTACCTTATCTACACATTTGTTTATGCCTCAGCATGAATGAGTGCATGTGCCTGTCTACTGTGTACCTATCTATGTGCCTGTGCTTATGTGTGTATTGTGACTGCTATGTGTTTGTGTCTCATACGTGTGTATTGTGTGTCGAGCACTGGTGTGTGTGTGTGTATGTGCTTATGTCTGCTGGGTGCGTGTATTCATGACTGCTGAGTTTTTCTTAAATGTTTTTTCTTTTTTTTAAATTTAGAGCACCCAATTAATTTTTTCCAATGAAAGGGCAATTTAGCGTGGCCAATCCAACATCTTTGTGTTGTGGGGGTGAAACCCACGCAAACACGGGGAGAATGTGCAAACTCCACACGGACAGTGACCCAGAGCCGGGATCGAACCTGGGACCTCGGCGCCGTGAGACAGCAGTGCTAACCACTGCGCCAGTATGCCGCCCCGACTGCTGGGTTTTTCTGTCTATTGTGTCGAGTTGTGTGTGTTTGGGTCTGGTGAACGTGTGGGTGTGTGTGTGTGTGTGTGTGCCGGCAGAATTTTACATTCCCCCACTGGTGGAAAAACTGCTGCTCCGATCACTCAGCATTTTTAAGTGGGACGGGCAAGGCCTTGGCCACCCCTGTCCTTTGCCTGACTGAGGCCCGTAACTGGCCAAATAATGACCACTTATGGGCCGTTTCCCACTGAGCCTCAATTTTCAGGCTGGTGGGAGGAGCTCAAAATGGGGGGAGGCCTGGAAAGTGACCCTCTCAGGCAGGAATAGCAGGGGGGGAGGGGGAGGTGTGCATGGTGCAGCACCTCCATTAACTGCCTCCTTATAACATCGGGCTTCCCCCAACAAGATCTGGCCCCTGTGGGTGCACCCTCCTCGCCTCAGCTTCTCTACCAACATCCCATGGCCAGCACCTATATCTGATGTAGGATTGCTCCCTTGTGAGAGGGGAGTCCTGCCTCCAGCCGACTAAAGCTCATTGGAGCATTAAATGGCAGCACGGCAGTCGGTATCAATGGGGATGCGTTCACCGCTGACTCTTCAGATGGTGGGAATGGTAACTCTGATCTTTGTGTACGAGTCTGCTGTTTGTGACTTTTAAAAGACTCATCAAGTACGTTCTGTTGGCCGCAGGAAAATGCTTTTCGCTGTACTTCGGTACATGTGACAATAAAAATCAATCAATCAAAGAGTTATCAAGCTTAAGTTCAGTCTTTTCAGTTTTGTTTCTTGCCAATTCATATTCGTGAAGTAAAACTAGATCTAGACTGTGCTTTTCTGCACAACAGATTTAAATGTGTTCTCTCTAAGCAAAGCGTGTCAATTACCCATGTGACAGTTCAGTAGAATGTAATTATTCCAGAACTTTAATACAACATTACTGGTGCGCTGTGGTGGCCATCACAAACAGGCCTCAAACCTGTATGTTCCAGTGAATCAATACAGAGCCCCAGCTTGGTCAAGCTGTTGAGAAACATCCTTGGCTGCCCCCATAGTGACCCTGACCCCGCCCCATAGAGACCGTGACGCCCCCCCCCCCCCCCCCCATCCCCTGCCCTCCTCCCGCTTCTCACAAAAAGAAGCTGGATATCACAGTGTCACATTGTATTGACCACAATAGAATAGAAAGAGGATCAAGATGCTGAGCAGAAACCACAGTTACCATTGAGCAAGAAGGAATACGTGTTTTCCCCTCTGTTGTGCAGGCTGAGATACTCCATGCTGGACCCAATGATTGTTAAAGCCAGACTCACATTTATCCAGCACCCTTTCACATTTTCTGGCAATGACTCAGACAACAACTCAGGAAGAGAAAGTGCCATCAATGTAGCATAGCTTCCCCAAGGCATTTCACAGGAGCAATGAATGACTTTGAAATGCGACAACTGTTAATGAGTGTCAAGTACAACAACCATTACAGTAAGTTCACACAAAAAGACACTTGTGAGACCTTAAGCCCCTTTGCCACTGAAATGCTCGTACATGCCTGCCACCTCAACACTATTTCAAGCCCTTCTTGTCAGTCCCCCATTCTCCATAAATTCTCATCTCATCATGGATCCCTACCATGTAGAAGGAGGCCATTCTGTCCATCAGGTTACACTGACCCTCTGAAAGAGCAGTCTACCTGGCACACTTTCCCGCCCTATGCCCGTAACCTAACCTCCACATCTTCAGACACTAGGGGGCAATTTTAGCATGGCTAATCCACCTAACCTGCACACCTTTAGACTACGGGACAAATCCGGAGCACCCGGAGGAAACCCACGCAGACACGTGGAGAATGTGCAAACTCCACACAGATAGCCACCCAAGGCCGGAATCGAATCCAGGTCCCAGGTGCTGTGAGGCAGCAGTGCTGACCACTATGTCACCATATCCTCCCACCCTGTCATAGTCTCTGTTACAAGTATCCGATCCCACACTATGTACCACTTGTCCATCACCCCTTCCGTCACTGATCTTCATTGTCTTTGCATTTCCCAGTTTGAAATCATATTCATATCGAGAAATCCCCACATGGTCTTTCCCCTCCCTTTTTCTCTCTACATTAGGGTTAGATTTCAGCCTGTCATCCCTTCCTGAATAGTCTATTCCTCTGATTCCCGCTTTCCGATCATCACCTTTTCTTTATCCACATTTGGTAGCAAAGCTTGTAGCCACCTTGGTCCTACCCTTGGGAACTCCTTCTCCAAAACTCTTCACTTTCTAAAACCCTCCTTGAATCTTACAGCACAGAAAGACGCCATCCTACCCAATTGGTTAGCAGCAACATTTATTCTCCACATGAGTTTCCTCCTCCTATCTTACTTCATCTCACCTCATTGACAAACCTTCTATTCTTTTCTGCCTCCTGTATTATCTAGCTTCCTGTTAAACACATCAACTCAACTCTTCAACCAAGCTTTCAAACAGCTCTGCTGAACGCTTCCTTCCTGACCTCGGTGTCTGTTTCTTCACACCTCTTTGTGAAGTATTTTGAGACTTTCCAATTTCTTTTGAATGAGCAGTTAATATGCTCTTATTGGTATTGCTTGAGAAGAAATGTTGATTCTCAAATAACACACCTGATCTTGTACTCAGAGTCTTAGTTTAATTTTTTTGAAAATATTTTATTTTATTTTATTTTTAAAAATATTTTATTGAGGTATTTGAAAATTTTTATAACAGTAACATAAACAATGACATCAACATGGTAAAATAAACATTTCCCCCCAGCCCAATCTTCACGCACCTCAACCATACAACAACAATCCGCCCCCCCCCCCCCCCCCCCTTGGAATACTGCATCTGCTGACATTTTAATTTTTCCCGAGAAAGTCGACGAATGGCTGCCGCCTCCGGGTGAACCCGACCATTGACCCTCTTAAGGCGAACTTTATATTCTCGAGACTGAGAAACCCAGCCATGTCACTAACCCAGGTCTCTATACTCGGGGGGCTTCGAGTCCCTCCACATTAACAAGATCCGTCTCCGGGCTACCAGGGAGGCAAAGGCCAAGACGTCGGCCTCTTTCACCCCCTGAACCCCCGGATCTTCTGACACTCCAAAGATCGCTACCTCCGGACTCGGCACCACCCATGTTTTTAGTACCATGGACATTGCCTTCGCAAAATCCTGCCAAAACCCTCTAAGCTTCGGGCATGCCCAAAACATGTGGACATGATTTGCTGGGCTTCCCGCGCACCTCGCACACCTATCCTCAACCCTGAAGAGCTTACTCATCCTAGCCGCTATCATGTGTGCCCGGTGGACTACCTTAAATTGTATTAGGCTAAGCCTGACGCATGATGAGGCGGTGCAGAAAGACTGGCACCTGTTTTCTCAGGAAGTCTCGCACCTGCAAATACCTAAAACCATTCCCTGCTGACAATTTAAATTTATCCTCCAAAGCTTTCAAGCTGGGAAAGCTCCCGTCTATAAATAGATCCCCCATCCTCCTAATTCCTGCCCTCTGCCAACTCCGGAACCCGCCATCCAGCTTACCCAGTACAAACCTGTGGTTATTTTAAATCGGGGTCCAAATCGATGCTCCCTCCCCTCTCTTATATCTCCTCCACTGCCCCCAGAGCCTCAGAGTTGCCACTGCCACTGGACTTGTGGAGTATCGGGCCGGCGAGAACGGCAGAGGTGCTGTTACCAATGCTCCCAAACTGGTGTCTTTACATGACGCCGCCTCCATCCGCTCCCATGCCGACCCCTCCCCCACTACTCACTTCCTAATCATGGCTATATTAGCCGCCCAGTAGTAATTGCAGAAGTTCGGCAGCGCCAACCCACCCTCCCCTTGACTGCGCTCCAGCAACACTTTCTTCACTCACGGGGTTTTACTCGCCCACACAAAGCCCGAAATAATCTTATTCACCTGCTTGGAAAAGAGCTTAGGGATGAAGGTGGGGAGGCACTGAAAGACTAACAGAAATCTGGGGAGGACGGTCATTTTTATGGACTGTACCCTCCCTGTCAGTGATAGCAGGAGCATGTCCCATCTCTTAAAGTCCCCTTCCATTTGTTCTACCAACCGGGATAGGTTTAACTTGTGCAGTGCCTCCCATTCCCGGGCCACCTAGATACCCAGCTATCGAAAGCTTTTCCCTACCATTCTAAGCGGCAGCTCTCCCAGTCTCTTCTCCTGCCCGCTTGCCTGGATCGCAAACATCTCGCTTTTCCCCATGTTCAATTTATACCCCGAAAAATTGCTAAATTCCCCCAAGATTCGCATTACTTCTCCCATCCCCTCCAACGGGTCCGAAATGTACAAGAGCAGGTCATCTGCGCGGAGCAAGACCCGGTGCTCCACCCCCCGCCCCCCCGAACCAGCCCTTTCCAGTTCCTAGAGGCTCTTAACGCCATGGCCAATGGCTCTATGGCCAGAGCAAACAGTAACGGGGAGAGAGGGCACCCTTGCCTCGTCCCTCGGTGTAGTTTAAAGTACCCCAACGTCAGCCGGTTCGTACGGACACTCGCTACTGGTGCCTGATAGAGCAACCGCACCCAGTCAATAAAGCCCTCACCAAACCCAAACCTTCCCAGCGCCTCCCACAGGTAATTCCGCTCCACCCGATCAAAAGCCTTCTCCGCATCCATCGCTACCGCCACCTCCGCCTCCTCTCCTTCTGAAGGCATCATAATAACATTTAGAAGCCTTCGAACATTGGCCTTAAGTTGCCTGCCCTTAACAAATCCCGTCTGGTCTTCCCCTATCACCCCGGGACACAGTCCTCTATCCTTGTGGCCAGTATCTTAGCCAGCAGTTTGGCATCCACATTCAGTAGAGAAATCGGCCTGTATGACCCGCATTGCTCCAGATCCTTCTCCCGTTTCAGGATCAATGAAATCGAGGCCTGCAACATTGTTAGGGGGAGGACTCCCTTCTCTCTGGTTTTGTTAAATGTCCTCACCAGCAGTGGGCTCAATATCTCTGAAAACGTCTGATTGAATTCCACCGGGTTGCTGTCAGGCCCCGGGGCCTTGCCCGACTGCATGCCCTCCAGCCCCTTGATTATTTCCTCAATCTCAATTGGGGCTCGCAGCCCCTCCACCAGGTCCTCCTCCACCTCGGGAACCTCAACCGATCCAGAAACTGCCTCATCCCCTCCACTCCAGCCTGGGGCTCCGAGACATATAATTTACTATAAAAGTCCTTCAACACCTCATTCACCCCCGTTGGGTCCAGGACAGTATTACCTTCTCTATTCTTTACTTTCCCTATCTCCCTGGCCGCCTCTCTTTTCCTGAGCTGGTGCGCCAACATTCTACTTGCCTTTTCCCCGTACTCATAAATCAACCCCCTTGCCTTCCTCAACTGTTCCACCGCTTTCCCTGTGGTCAACAGCCTAAACTCCACCTGTAACCTCCGCCGCTCCCTCAGTAGCCCCGCATCTGGGGCCTCCAAGTATCTCCTGTCCACCTGGATTATCTCCTCAACTAACCTGTCCCTCTCAGCCCGTTCCATCTTTTCTCTGTGGGCCCATATCGAGATTAATTCCCCTCTGACTACTGCCTTCAAAGCTTCCCAGACCGTCGCTGCAGAGACCTCCCCCGTATCATTTGTTTCCAGGTAGTTCTGGATGGAATTGTTAACCCGCCCACAGATCGCTTCATCCGCTAGCAACCCCACATCCAGTCTCCACAGCGGGCATTGCCCTCTCTCCACACTAACCCTTAGATCCACCTAATGCAGGGCATGGTCCGACACTGCAATTGCCAAGTACTCAGTATCCACCACCTTCGGTATTAAGCGCCCTGCTCAGAACAAAAATGTTGATGCGAGAGTATACCTTGTGGACATGTGAAAAAAAGGAAAACTCCTTCGTCCTCGGCTGTGCAAACCTCCATGGGTCTACTTCTCCCACCTGTTCCATAAAAACCCTTCAATTCCTTTCCTCCAGCCGGCCTCCTCTCTGTCCTGGATTTTGACCGGTCCAATTCCGGATCAATGACTGTATTGAAGTCCCCTCCCATGATCAGGTTATGTGACTCTAAATCTGGGATCTTACCTAACACCCGCCTCATAAATTCCACCTGGTCCCAATTTGGAGCATATATGTTCACAAGTACCACTTGCACCCCCTCCAGCTTCCCAGTCACCATTATGTCCCTACCCCCCTTGTCTGATACGAGTCTCCCTGCCTCGAATGCCACTCGTTTGCTGATCAAGATCGCTACCCCCCTGGTCTTTGAGTCCAGTCCTGAGTGGAACACTTGGTTAACCCACCCCTTCCTCAATCTCGTCTGGTCTGTAACCTTTAGGTGTGTCTCTTGTAGCATTGCCACGTCCGCCTTCAGTTCCCTCAAATGCGGGGACACGCGAGCCCTCTTGACCGGCCCATTCAGTTCTCTCACGTTCCATGTGATCAGCCTGGACAGGGGGGCTTCCAGCCACTCCCGCCTGCCGACTACCCATCACCCTTTTTAGGCCAGCCTCAAGCTTGTGCCTTCCGCTTCCTCGAGTCCCCACTCGGGCTGCCGCCATTCCTGACCTCCCATTTGTCCCCTAGTAACAGTTCCTCCCCTGTCAGCAAAGCAGCTCCCCCTCCCCCCCCCCCCATAGCAACAACACTATAAACCCAATCCCCCAAGTCAAGCTCCAGCTTAACACCTGCTCACCCCCCACTGCGCTTCCGAGAGTCAGCTGACCCATGCTGACTCGGTAGCTCCCTCCCCTGGCACCAAGCAGTCTGTCTCCCTATTGTTTTCTCCTTTCTCCCCCCCACATGAATAAACATTTTAAAAGCATCACATTCCCCAGTAAACAAACATCAGAAAAAACAGTAAAGAAACAGTCACTTTAGAAAAATAGTCACCCAAAAAAGCAGAACCAAATTCAAAGCCCATCCCCCCCTCTAACAAGGTCCCTGCAAGACAAAGCAACCTTTAACCATCCACCCAGCCCATTATTTCACATAGAGCTACTTAAAATTATACAATCCAGCACCACAAATCGCCACCAGAGTACTTATCTAAGGCTTAAGTGTCTTTTAATTCGCCTCCAGCTTCATTTCTTTAATAAAAGTCCATACTTCGTCTGGCGTTTCAAAGTAGAAGTCCTGTTCCTCATGTGTGACCCACAGACGGGCTGGGTACAGCATCCTGAGCTTCACCCCCTTCTTAAAGAGGATCGTTTTTGCCCAATTGAACCCAACTCTCCTCTTGGCCAAATCCGCTCCCAGGTCCTGATAGATGCGCAACTCACAGTTCTCCCACTTGCTGCTCCGTTCTTTCTTGGCCCACCGCAAAACGTGTTCCTTGTCCATGAAACGGTGAAAACGTACCACCATGGCCCTCAGCGGCTCGTTCGTTCGGGGCTTCCTTGCGAGGACTTTGAGCGCTCTGTCCAATTCCAGGGGCCGAGGGAACGTCCCAGCCCCCATCAACTTCTCCAACATGTCCGTCACATAAGCCCTCACAACTGATCCCTCACGGCCTTCAGGGAGGCTGACAATTCTGAGATTCTGCCTCCTGGACCTGTTCTACAGGTCCTCCAGCTTCTCCTGCATTCTTTTCTGGCGGTCGTTCATCATCCCCACCTTGTTTCCCAGCACGGTTATATACTCCTCGTGCTCGGACAACTTTTGTTCCATCTCCTGGATCGCTCTCCCGTGGGTTTCCTGATTCTGAACCACTTGATCAATCGAAGCCTTAATTGGGTCCAGCGTGTCCTTCTTCAGCTTGCGAAGCAATCCTCGAAAAACTTCACCAGCTGCTCCGTCGACCACTGTGCAGTCTCCCCACAGCCCTGCTGCCCCACCATGCTGTCCCGTGTTACCAGCTCTATTTGCGTGTCCCTTATAGGACTTTGTCGCCTCACACGGCCACTTCTGGTCCAATTCTCCATACACCGGAGGGGGATTTCTCCTTACAGTCTCGCTCTTCACCGATTTATCCCATAAAATCTGAAAAAAAGGGGGGGATAAGGTCCAAAAGTCTGTTCCAGACGGGAGCTATCAAATGTGCGACCTGCTCCTCCATGGCCGCCACCGGAAGTCTGAAAATATTTTATTAAAGCATATATAATTTTAACAATTTTCAAGAGGAAAAAACAACAGAACAAATAATACCACCCAACCAACAACCAAACCCAGCCAACGTGGCTTCCATACACAGTTCCCCAGTCCCCCTTTCCCATTATTTCCCACTTCAACCAACCCCCCCATGCCTCCCTCTTTCCCTTTACCCCTCCCCCCCCCCCCCTTTATCTGCTGACAGCTTAATTTCTCCCAAAGAAGTTGATAAATGGCTTCCACCTCCGGGCGAATCCTAGCATTGATCGTCTCAGGGCGAACTTGATCTTCTCAAGCCCGAGAACCCGGCCATGTCACTGAGCCATGCCCCCGATTTCAGGGGTTCAGAGTCCCTCCATGTCAACAAGATCTGTCTCCAGGCTACCAGGGAGGCAAAGGTCAAAACATCGGTCTCTCAAAACATCGGCCTCTGGAGTCTTAATTTAATAATAATCTTTATTGTCACAAGCAGGCTTACATTAACACTGCACTGAAGGTACTGTAAAAATCCTCTGGTCGCCACATTCCGGCGCCTGTTCGGGTACACAGAGGGAGAATTCAGAATATCCAATTCACCTAACAACACATCTTTCAGGACTTGTGGGAGGAAACCTGAGCACCCAGAGGAAACCCACGCAGACACGGGGAGAACATGCAGACTCCGCACAGATAGTGACCCAAGCCGGGAATCGAAACTGGGACCCTGGTGCTGTGAAGCAACACCACCACTGTGCTACCGTGCCGCCCATATTTAACGTCGCATTTTAAAAACAACATAGCACTTCCATAGTATGCAATCGCTTTAGATTTTGGAGATTATGTGTCTTGACGAATTACATTGTTAAGGTTTGTGAATCACATATTGTTAAAGTTAAGAGAGGGTGCACGGTGGCCCAGTGGTTAGCACTGCTGCCTCACGACGCACAGGACCCATGTTCGATCCCAGCTCTGGGTCACTGTCCGTGTGGAGTTTGCACATTCTCCTCGTGTCTGCGTGAGTGTCACCCTCACAACCCAAAGATGTGCAGGGTAGGTGGATTGGCCGCACTAAATTGCCCTTTAATTGGAAAAAACAATTGAGTACTCTAAATTTATAAAACGAAAGTTAAGGTTAAGAGAAACAGGTGATGTGTAGGCATTGCACATGTAAATAGTGGACAGCTGGGACACTGGGTGGAGTAATGGGAGACTGAATAAGTCAATAAACACTCTCAATAAAGGAAAGCTCTGTTTCTTGGTTTCTGCTTCATTGACCAACAAACTAACAGCCACCATCTCTTGCTCACCTGCTGGACAGCAAATTAAAATCCCTTACCACTCCACACCCTCCCTCCCACCAGAATTATATGAACCCCCATGAGTGCCTCATAATTACCTTACTCTTTGTGATCCTGAAATATACGGACCAGAAAAGTTCCAACTTGTACTGAGTTAGCTGGCCTCAGCCTGGCCATCTACAATTGATCTTCCTTCCCCTGGGTTAGGGAGGGAAAAATCTCCACCCACGATTCTTTCTTGGAAGTCCAAATGTATGTGAACTTCGTACTGGATTGGATTTGCAAGTGAACCCTGACATTGTGGTGGAGGCAGGTTCAATTGAAGCATCCAAAGGGAATTAGATTGTTATCTGAAAACCAAGAATGTGCAGGGTTACAGGGAGAAGACAGGAGAATGGCACTCAGTGAGTTGTTCATTTCAAGGGCCATTTGGAGGACAGACACAATGGGCTGAATGACCTCCTTCTATGCTGTACCAATTCTGTGATTCTGCTGAGGTTTCTGGTGATGACTTACTCCTGGCAACAGTAGGAATCTGGCTTGGTTCTACAATTCAATAGGAAAAAAGAATAGCTCCACTTTCTCTGTATGAAAGGGAATATTAGGAAGGATCCTTACCTTTCTGGGCAAAATCTCTTCCCCCTTTGGCCTCTGTCTCCCAGACTGACTGTCCCTGACCACATCTCAGTTAATAGAATGTTTCTTGCCATTAGCTAGTTTCTGTCAAGTGATCACAGTATTGATGTTCTTATTGTCCGCACAAATGGATTGATGGACTAAGTAATTGTCACATAACGGGGAAAGTTTCACATCCCCATCAACATTTCAACTACTTGTGACAATAAGCGATTTTATTATTATTATGAATAGCCTTCAGATATGTTTTTTTGCATTTCCATGAGGCCAGCAAGCCTATCAGTTATTGATACTTTGCATCTTAATCATTGAAACTAACTAAAATGGAGAGGGGCAGTCATCAGCACCTTGGAAGGTCTTTTAGGTGACTTCCCAGAGACATGCCCAGAAAAGTCACTTCGCCTACACACAAAACACAAAAGAAGGTCACCTGGCCCTCCGGACTCCATTTTGTGTTAAGGTAAGTCGTCCTTTGACGTTCTGCTTTTGGAAAGTAAAGTATTCATCTTCTTCCTCACTTCATGGGGGCTTATTACGCAGGTGTAACACTCTCAAACTTCACATTATTAAACAGCAAATGACTGCTTGGCAGAGATTCAAAATTGTAATTTCATCTTGAGTTTCAAATAATGATTATCAACCTTTCTGGGATTTGTTATCAAACATCAGATGCAAGCATCTGTTAGGCTCTGCCTTGTAATCAGTCTCAGGTATCCATTGCCCATTTACTAGAATTCTAGACTGGCAGTACCTTCATGCTGTGACTGAACCTGTCACTGTGAATTTACTGCCACACCTCACTTGCCTGAATTCAGTTGGTTGCTGGAAATGTCCATCGAATAATACAGCCCATTCAGCCTATTGTACCTGTACTGGCTCTTTGGTAGAGCTATCCCAGGTTGACCCACAGCCTGTTCCTTCCCCATAGCTGTGAATATTTTCCGTTCGAGTATTTACCAATCTCCCCATGACAGTTACACTTGAATCTGCTTCCACCATCCCATTCCGGCAATATTGTCCCTATTTAAATTGGGATCATTTGAGTACATCATTTGAGTACAATTGAGATCATTTGAGGGCAGCACGGTAGCATTGTGGATAGCACAATTGCTTCACAGCTCCAGGGTCCCAGATTCGATTCCGGCTTGGGTCACTGTCTGTGAGGAGTCTGCACATCCTCCCCGTGTGTGAGTGGGTTTCCTCCGGGTGCTCCGGTTTCCTCCCACAGTCCAAAGATGTGCAGGTTAGGTGGATTGGCCATGATAAATTGCCCTTAAGTGTCCAAAATTGCCCTGAGTGTTGGGTGGGGTTACTGGGTTATGGGGATAGGGTAGAGGTGTTGACCTTGGGTAGGGTGCTCTTTCCAAGAGCCGGTGCAGACTCGATGGGCCGAATGGCCTCCTTCTGCACTGTAAATTCTATGATAATCTATGATAATCTACACGCAGGTGAGGGCTGGAAATAATCTATAATAAAAACAGAAAATGCTGGATGAACTCAGCAGCTCTGGCAGCAACTGTGGTGAGGGAATCAGAGTTAACGTGTCGAGTCCGTATGACTCAACTTCAGAGTTGAAGAGGGGTAGAAATGTGATGCATTATTTAGTTGGAGAGCGGGGTGGAGAAGGTGGAGCAGAATAGACAGAGAGGTCAAGGAAGGAAAGTGTTGGAGGTGAAAGAGGGGTGGAAATTGGAAGCAAAATTGATTAAAGAAATAATCTTATGTCGTTAACAATATTGTTTATGTTGGAACATTTCTTCCTTTCCCAGTATCTAGTCCCCGAGTCAGTGCAGCATTTCCTGACAGTGCTGATTAGAGGGTAGGTCCTCTCAGGGGAAAGGCCCGTCTGATTCGGTTTTCTTTACATTACCAGACACAAAGTCTTCCCCATCAGAGTGCTTTTAGTTTTAATTGTGTGCCCAGTTTCTTCCCCTCACTTCTCCTGATAGGGTTGCCAACCCTCCAGGATTGGCCTGGAGTCTCCAGGATTGGAAGATTAATCACAAGGACATTGCTGTGTGCAGAAAAATCATGCAGACATTGAAAAAGATTTTGTTTTTCCCAGTCACAGCATCACAGAATTATTACGGTGCAGAAGGAGTTTGGCCCATCAAGCCTGCACCAGCTCTCCAAACGAGCATCATGACAGTGCCATTCTCCTGCCTTTTCCCCGTATTCCTGCACATTGTTTCTATTCAAATAATCATCTAATTCCCTCTAGAATGCCTCAGTTGATTCCAGCGGCCCGCTGCTGGCGCCGCGCCAAACGCGCCGGTGCAAAGGGCGCCAATTCTCTGCACCTCGGAGAATCGCGCGCCGGCGTCGTGGCGCGATTGCTCCGATTCTCCGGCCCGGCTCGGGGCTCGGAGAATCGCCCCCCGCATTTGCTTCTTTTGCAAATCACTTAAAATCTGTGCTCTTTTGTTCTTGATTCTTTTATCAGCGAGAATAGTTTCTCCTTATCTCCTCTGTCCAGCCCCCTCACGATTTAAAAACATTTTTTAGAGTATCCAATTATTTTTTCCAATTAAGGGGCAATTTAGCGTGGCCAATCCACCTAACCTGCACATCTTTGGGTTGTGGGGGCAAAACTCACGCAAACACGGGGAGAGTGTGCAAACTCCACACAGACAGTGACCCAGAGCCGGGATCGAATCTGGGACCTCAGTGCCGTGAGGCAGCAGTGCTAACCATTGCGCCACCATGCCACCCTGCCCCCTCATGATTTTGAACATCTCTATCAAATCTCCTCTTAGCCTTCTTCTCTCCAAGGAGAACAATCCCAACCTCTCCAATCCATCCTCATAACTGAGGTTTCTCATTCTTGTAAAGTAGTGAAGCATCATCCAATTGGGTCATAAGTATTTTTGCTTTCCAGTGGGTGCGGGAGGGCAGGGATTTGCATGATGCCGATGTTAGCAGAATAATGGCTAGAGTGTGGGCAGGTCAGCTGATGAAACTTCCATTTAATCATAGTTGACACTGCTAGCTCCTGAGAGCTAACCACTTTTAGGGATACTGTCCTCTGACAATCATAGAATCATAGAATCCTACAGTCCTTACAGTGCAGGAGGCCATTCAACCCGTCAAATTGGCACTGACCCCCCCAAAAGAGCACGCAGATAAGGGGAGAAAGTGCAAACTCCACACAGTCACCCAAGCCGGAATCGAACCCGGGTCCTGGCACTGTGAGGCAGCAGTGCCAACCACTGTACCATTGTGCCACCCTGTTAGGTGTCCTGCCCACCTGGCAGCGCATCTAGCAGGGTGGCCATTCTTCATGTTTTGAGTCCAGATGATGAGTATCGGGAGGCTATTCCACTATAAAAAGCATCAGAGTTGAACTTGCTCCTGATTTGCTGGAGCAGTTACAAGTGGACATCCTAACTGATGTAACCCTTCTGAATTTGGGCTTCTGGTGCCAATTCTACCCTTCCCACCTTCCAGGTGGACCAGGCGTTTCCTGATGTATTTCAACCAAGCACCTAAACATTGTGTTGCTGTGGTTCACCTCTCAGTACACTTGGGCTAGTGAAGGAAAATGACAGGATTTTATTCCAATTGCTCTCCCTGCTGCAAAGCATGTGCCACAATGCCTGTTTGTCTGTATTGGGTTAAATCATGCTCAAGTTCGGATACTGTGGGCGAACAGTCTGCCAATTACTCGCCGTCAGATTTACAAATAAAGCATTGTCATTTGCAGGCAAAGTGGAGGTGGAAAAATATTGTTATAAATACATCTACACTCAGACAAAAATAGTCTGTGACTTAAAATGTTAGCTTCACACCCTCGAATTATGATGAAACGGAAGGTCCAGCGCAGAAGGAGGCCATTCAGCCCTTGCTGCTGCTATCCATTTCCATGCCTGCCTCAATAAACATCCAATTCCCCATTCGAAATGGCTTTCTAGCTTGGGGCAGCACGGTAGCACAGTGGTTAGCAGTTGCCCCACAGCTCATGGGTCCCAGGATCGATTCCCGGCTTGGGTCACTGTCCGTGCGGAGTTCTCCCCGTGTCTGCGTGGGTCTCCTCCGAATGCTCTGGTTTCCTCCCACAGTCCAAAGGTGTGCAGGTTAGGTGGATTGGCCATGCTAAATTACCCCTTAGTGTCCAAAAATGTTAGATGGGGTTACTGGGATAGGTTGGAGGTGTGGGCTTGAGTGGGGTGCGCTTCCCAAGGGCCGGTGCAGACTCGATGGGCCGAGTGGCCTCCTTCTGCACTGTAAATTCTGTGAGCTCAATACTTGCAGGAAAGCATTCCGTGGCTTCTTAAACCATGTGTGTTTGTGTGTGAGAGAGAGTGAAAAAGAGTAACATGTCCGTTAGTTCTTCTCCCGAAGCACATGCTAATTTGTTGACAGTCCTGATGTGTATTTTCAGGTCAAGGCTTCATGAAAGAGCCACCTGGAGGGGGTCAGTGCCCTGGTCCGCTGCTCTCTACAATCCCAGTGTGTGTGTGTGTTCTGGGTGCCATGGAAAGGTGATGTGACTGCTTGACGTCAGTTTCCTGTCTATCCTTGTTTCCTGCAGCTTTTTTTTTGTTTCTCAGTGAATGACCCAAAGATTTCGGAGAGAATTGGAGGGGGGAGGGCAGGAGTTCCGCCCAGCCTGGAATTTGTCAGTTTCTGCCCATATATGGACTCGAGCTCGCCGGGCCGGGGAGGAACTGGCGGTGAAATTTCACTTTACTGAAAGTGATCAAAAGGGCGCAGACGCACCGCCCCTGTCTGCATTAGAAAGAAAACTGCTCAGGTTTGAAGTAACGTCTTGAAAGCCCTTGAACATCATGTCCAGCAAGCAGTTTAACATCGGACCTGCGTACGGTCTGTCAGCAGAGGTGAAAAACAGAGTAAGTTTAACTTTTTGTTTTAATTTGATCTTTTAAAGCGTCTCAATTTGTCAGTGGGTGTGTAACCTGCTGGTAACTTTGTAACGGCGCATTCAGCGCCTCTTATGTCATTGATAAGATGTCGCTCTGACTTTTTTTTTGTAGTAGCTCTGGGCGAGTCCCAGCAGTTGCTGCAGCAAAATGAGATTAGATTGAAGTGTTCATCGGATGCCTACAGTGCAGAGGGAAACCATTCAGCCCGTCGAGTCTGCACTGACCCTCTGAAAGAACACCCTACCTAGGCGCACAGCCCTGCCCTAGCCCCTGTAACCCTGCGCATTGAACATGGCCTATCCACCTAACCTGCACATCCTTGGACACTTGAGGGGCAATTTAGCATGGGCAATCCACCTAATCTGCACATCTTTGGACTGTGGGAGGAAACTGAAACACCTGCAGGAAACCCGTGCAGGCATGGGGAGAACGTGCAAACTCCACACAGTCATCCAAGGTCGGAATCAAACCCGGCTCCCTGGTGCTGTGGGTAGGTTTCCGTATCTCCTGCCACCACCTGCCTTTCTTAATCTTCAGTTAATTCTTTGCGCCTGGGCCAGTCTATCTCTCGCTGTTGCAAGTAGGATTGTGAAACATTTTCCCAAGGATGTGGAGGGCAATGACTTTTTTAAAAAAGAAGCAGGAGTTAGAATTTCCTGCATGTCTTGCTTAAAGGTGGCCACAGTTGTACCTTGATGCAAGGAGAGAGCTTTGATCGCCTTTAAAATCGTTGTTTGCCATGTGCTTTTGCGATCCTTTGTGTTTGGGGGTGGGGTGAGGTCGAGTGAATCTGTTTTATAAATTCTTGCTTTTTATTCAATTTTTTTTTAATGCATGAGGTGTCTGAATAACTGATGGCAGAGAGCTCTCGCTCTCTTTCTCTCTCTCTTTCTCTCTCTTTTTCTCTCTCTCTCGCTCTCCGTCCTGGTCTGTATTGCTCTGAATAAAAATGATATGGAAAAAGGAGCTAGATTTTTTCCCCTTTTTGTTTCAAACATTTGCGTTGTCACTTCTCAAGCAATGAAGGAAAGCCCAAGAATGCTTTTGAAGTTTGTCCCGTGGATGAACCGAACTGTTTGCAGCCTTGACTTGATATTTGACAGTGAAATGAACATCCGACCACATAGCTGCATCAACGCAAAGACGTTTATTTCCACCCCTACCACCACCTCGGTCTCTACCTGCCGCAACTCATCTGTGAAAAGCCTTATCCCATGCCCTCCAGACCTGACTATTCCAATACACTCCTGGCTGGTACCCCGTGATCAATCTTCCACAAACGTGAGATCATCTAAAACTCTGCCTGCGCCCTGACTTACATTTATGTGCCGTTCGCCTTTCTCTTCTATGCTCGCTGACCTACATTGCTCCCAGATCGGCAAGGCCTCCCGTTTTAAAATTCTCATCTTTGTTTACAAATCACTCCTGCCATTTCACCCCTCCTGATCTTTGTAAGCTCTCCAAACCCTGCAATTCCAAGTAGGTATCTGAAGAAAAGTCATGTTGGACTCGAAACATTAACTCTGTTTCTTGCTCCACCGATGCTGTCAGTCGTGCTGAGTTTGTCCAGCATTTTTAAAATTTAATTTTAGGTATCTACTCTTCCCCAATTCTGCCCTCTTGAACACCCCCCCCCCCCCCCCATTTTAATTGCACCACCATTAGTGGCCATGTCTTACAGCGAAACATCCAAAATAGGAGCAAGTTTTTTGGCACTCCGAGCCATTCCAGTTTCATTCCATAAACTGATCAACCCTTTTTTTCTAGCTTCTAAAATAAGCTTCAAACAATGGTGGAAAACTGCGGCCCATCTGGGTTCTGGGTGGCACGATGGCACAATGGTTAGCACCACTGCCTCACCGCACCAGTTCAATTCGGGTTCAATACCAACCTCGGGTGACTGTCTGTGTGAAGTTTGCATGTTCTCTCTGTGTCTGTATGGATTTCTTCCGGGCGCTCCGATTTCTTCCAACAGTCCAATGATCATAGAATTTAAAGTGCAGAAGGAGGCCATTTGACCCATCAAGTCTGCACCGACCCTTGGAAAGAGCACCCTTATGCACTATCAATTACAACGAGACGAGAGTAGAATGTAATCAAGGCTTTATTACACAGAGATGTGTGGCCTCCTACAGCAGCTTACGAAATGGCTGCTGTTCGGAGAGCACACACATTTATACTCTGCCTCCTGGGCGGAGCAAGCAGGCAGGGATCTACCCCCGTACCTGTAATACAGGGGCCTTACCGTAATTCCCATATATACAATATAATACAACAGTGGTGACTACCACATTCACCCCCTGTTAAAAATGAGTCCAGCAGGGGTGGTGGAAAACTATATACATACAGATTGGTTTTAAAATTACAGAGAAGGTTACAAATTTAGACGATCGGGCTCCTTGATCTGTCGTTGAGAGCGCTGCAGTGCTGGTGGCGACTCCGGCATCGGCTTGGTCTTCGGTGACTCCGGGAGCGTGCCGGAATCCTCTTCATCCCCGGGTGGGAGCAAGGGGCGGACGGATTGGCCTGGAGCGGGGGCTGTGGTGGGGTGCGCCGTGGGAGGGGAGGGTGGTGCCGGGGCGGGGGGGGGGGGGGGGGGGGTTGTGTGTGGGGACCCAGCTGGTGCCAGATCCCTGAGGGAGACTGTGTCTTGGCGGCCGTCGGGGTACGCTACGTAGGCATACTGCGGGCTCACATGGAGTAGCTGTACCCTCTCAACCAACGGGTCCACCTTGTGGAGCCGCACGTGCTTGCGGAGGAGAATGAGTCCTGGAGCTGCCAGCCACGTTGGGAGCAAAATCCCGGAGGTGGACTTCCTGGGGAAGGCAAAGAGACGTTCATGAGGGGTTTCGTTAGTCGCAATGCACAGGAGCGACCGAATGGAGTGAAGGGCGTCGGGGAGGACCTCCTGCCAGCGGAAGGCTGGGAGATTTCTGGACCATGGGGCCAGCTGGACGGCCCTCCAGACCATCCCATTCTCCCGCTCACCTACCCGTTTCCCCTGGGGTTGTAGCTGATCGTCCTGCTCGAGGCAGTGCTCCTGTTGAGCAGGTACTGCTGCAGCTCCTCGCTCATAAATGAGGATCCCCGGTCGCTGTGGACGTAGGCGGGGAAACCGAACAGAGTGAAGATGGTGTGGAGGGCTTTGATGATGGTGGCAGACGTCATATCGGGGCATGGGACGGCGAAAGGGAATCGGGAATACTCGTCGACCACATTAAGAAAGTACGTGTTGCGGTCGGTGGAGGGGAGGGGGCCTTTGAAGTCCACGCCGAGGCGTTCAAAGGGGCGGGAGGCCTTCACCAGGCGCGCATGATCTGGCCGGTAGAAGTGCGGTTTACACTCCACGCAGACATAGCAGTCTCTGGTGATAGCCCAGACTTCCTCGATGGAGTAGGGCAGATTGCGGGCCTTAATGAAGTGGTAAAAGCGGGTGACTCCCGGGTGAGAGACATCGTCGTGCAGGGTCCGGAGTCGGTCGACTTGTGCGCTGGCACATGTACCTCGGGATAGGGCATCGGGGGGCTCGTTGAGCTTACCGGGGAGGTACAGAATCCTGTAATTGTACATGGAGAGCTCGATCCTCCACCGCAAGATCTTATCATTTTTGATCTTACCCCGCTGTGTGTTGTTAAACATGAGGGCAACCGACCGTTGGTCAGTGAGGAGAGTGGATCTCCTGCCGGCCAGGTAATGCCTCCAATGTCGCACAGCTTCAACGATCGCTTGGGCCTCCTTTTCGACGGAACAGTGCTGAATTTCAGAGGCATGGAGGGTGCGGGAAAAGAATGTCACGGGCCTGCCTGCCTGGTTGAGGGTGGCGGCCAGAGCGACGTCTGATGCATCGCTCTTGACTTGGAAGGAGAGCGTCTCGTCGACTGCGTACATCGCGGCCTTGGCGATGTCGGCCTTGATACGGTTGAAGGCCTGGTGAGCCTCGGCCGTCAGTGGGAAAGTGGTGGATTGAATGAGTGGGCGGGCCATGTCTGCATAATTTGGGACCCACTGGGCGTAATACAAAAGAACCCCAGGCATCGTTTGATGGCCTTGGGACAGTGGGGAAGGGGTAGTTCCATGCGATCAGGGCCGGGCCCTAGAACTTCGTTCTGAACCACATAGCCGAGGATGGCTAATCAGTTCGTGCTGAACACACACTTCTCCGTGTAGTAAGTTAGGTTGAGGAGTGTGGCGGTGTGGAGAAATTTGGGAAGGTTAGCGTTGTGGTCCTTCTGGTCGTGGCCGCAGATGGTGACGTTGTCCAGGTACGGGAAAGTGGCCCGCAACCCGTACCGGTCAACCATTCAGTCCATCTCCCGTTGGAAGACCGAGACCCCGTTGGTGATGGCGAAGGGAACCCTACGGAAATGGTAAAGATGGCCGTCTGCTTCAAACGCAGTGTATGGGCGGTCCGCCTTACGGGTGGGGAGCTGGTGGTAGGCAGATTTCAGGTCCACTGTCGAGAAGACCCGGTACTGTGCAATCTGATTGACCATATCAGATATGGGTGGGAGGGGGTACGCGTCGAGCTGCGTGTACCGATTGGTGCTCTGACTGTAGTCAACGACCATCCTGTTTTTCTCCCCGGTTTTCACCGCTACCACTTGGGCTCTCCAGGGGCTGTTGCTGGCCTTGATGATACCTCCCCGCAGCAGCCGCTGGTTTCAGACGTGATGAAGGTCCTGTCCTGGGTGCTGTACCATCTGCTCCTGGTGGCGACCGGTTTGCAATCCGTAAGGGGTGGTAGGGGCCCGCCAAATTTCAGGGTTAGGATCTGGAGGTTGCACTGAAAGTCCAGGCCAAGTAGCAAGGCTGCGCAGAGGTTGGGGCGGACGTAGAACCGGAAGCCGCTGAACTCTACACCCTGGACGGTGAGGGTGGCGATGCAGTACCGCCGGATTGCCACGGAGTGGGATACGGAGGCCAGGGAGATTCTTTGGTTAGCGGGGTGTACCGCGAGGGAGCAGCGCCTTACCGTATCGGCGTGGATGAAGCTCTCCGTGCTCCCGGAGTCCAGAAGGCAGGATATCTCACGCCCATCGACCTTCACCTTTGTCGAAGCGGTCGCGAGGTTGTGCGGTCGGGACTGGTCGATCGTGACTGGGCGAGTCGCGCTGGTCGTCGGCGGTTGCAGGTGATGAGCGGCCTGATGAGGTGCCTGACGGGCAGGGGTCCTGAGGTGGGTAAGATGGCGGTGCCCACGGGCCGCACGTGTCCTGGGGCAGGCAAGATGGCGGTGCCCATTGGTTCTGAGGCACGCAAGGTGGCAGCGCCCACAGGCCGACGTGTTGTGAGTGGAGCAAGATGGCGGTGCCCACGGGCCGCACGTGGTCTGGGGGGAGGAAGATGGCGGCACCCACTGGCCGCACGTGGGGGATGCCGGGACAATAGTGGTGATTGAGCGGGCTTGACACACTGCAGCAAAATGTCCCTTCTTGCCGCAGGCCTTGCAGAGCGCGCTCTGCGCCGGGCAGCGCTGCCGGTGGTGTTTGGTCTGTTCGCAGCAGTAGCACTTCGGCCCCCCGGGGTTGGTTGGCTGCCGCACGGCGCAGGCGTGGGGTTGGCTGGGGGCGGTCGCTGATGGGGTCCACGATGGGGTGGCCGCTGGCGGGGTCCACGAAGCACAGGGGAGGTGGGCCGTGCGGTCAGGGGCATAAGCCTATACGATGCGTGAGGCAACCGTGAGCGAGAGTGCTAGTTTCTTGGTCGCCGCGAGGTCAAGCGTGGCCCCTTCTAAGAGGTGCTTGTAGATGTAGTCAGACCCTATGCCCGTAACAAACGCATCTCTCATTAGCAGGTTCGAATATTCAGTGGCCGAAACGGCCTGGCAATCACAGTCTCTCACCAGGGCACGCCAGAAATCTTCCACAGACTCACCGGGAAGTTGGTGCCACGTGGAGAGGAGGTGCCTGGCGTAGATCTTGTTGGTCTGCTGAGCGTAATTCTCCTTCAATAGCGCCATGGCCTCTGCGTAGGTAGGCGCATCCTGGACGAGGGGAAAAACGTTGGAGCTCAGCCGCGTGTACAGAATCTGGAGCTTCTGTGCTTCTGAGATTGGGTCTGGCGCAGACCCGATGAATGCTTCAAAGCAAGCTAGCCAATGTGTGAAGTCCTTTTTAGCGTTGTCTGCTTGAGGATGCAGCTGCAGGCGATCTGGCTTGATGCGGAGATCCATCTCTGAAAAATCTCGGTGTAATAAATTGATGCTATCAATTACGACGAGACGAGAGTAGAATGTATTTGAGGTTTATTACACAGAGATGTGTGACCTCCTACAGCAGATTACGACATGGCTGCTGTTCGGAGAGCACACTCATTTCTACTCTGCCTCCTGGGCGGAGCCAGCAGGCAGGGATCTATCCCCGTACCTGTAGTACAGGGGCCTTGCTGTAATACCCATATATACAATATAATACAACAGTGGTGACTGTGGTGTTGGGTGTTCTGACACACAGATGAGCCAACACGGTTGCATATGGTACAACGCTACTTTATTTAAACTTACTATTTACAGTTTGGTCTTTGCACTCTGCACGTGGGGGTTCCCTGCTTGTGATGTTTTAACAGCTCTTTCTTGTTCCCTTCTCCCCAGACCTACTGACCACCAGGTGTCGTGCTCGTGCTTTTTATGTGGTTGGTGTTCTTGTCTGTGATTGGTTGTGGTGTTGTGTACTCTGATTTGCCTGTTAGTGTGTCCATCATGATGTGTGTGTTTGAATATCATGACATCCCCCCTTTTTACAAAGATATGTGCCTACGTGGTAATAAATATGATCGTGTCGTGAGTGCATCTAAGAGTGTGTGTGTGTCGTGTGCAGCATGTGCATATGACGGAACTATGTACATGGGGCGATGTCGGGTGCGTCACATGAACCAAGTTGTACCATAACATAACATAAATGCGAACGAGAGAAGAAGAAAAAAAACTTGAACAGTTGTCCAGTCAGACGACATCTGGAACGATAAACAACAACAGGTTATCATGTAAAATTGTGCAACTTGTTAAACATATGAACGGTATTATAAGTCCAGTCTAATGGGCTTGCGACGAGTTCGGGTTGACCGTCAGGGTGGCACACCACTCATCGGCTGGATTGATGGCATTGACCTTGTTGACATCAATGACGGAAACGCGGAAGGCATCCTGGTCATCTGCATCACTTAACTGGAAGTCTTGATGCGTGGGCTGGACGGTCCTGACGTGTCTGCGAGATTGTCGAGGATGCGCCGGATCCATGGGTTGAGCCGAACGACAGTGGGCTGCGTAGTGGCCCATCTTGCCACATCTGTGGCACTGTCGGTTTTTTGCAGGACATTGCCCTTTTAAATGTAGAGCTCCACAATTGCCGCACGTCATGACGTCACGGCGTTCGTTGCGCCACTGCGCATGCGCAGTGCGATCTTGCGGTGGGCGCGCCTGCGCAGTGCGTCCCTCGTTGTGGCCGTTATTTTTGGCGCGCACCTGCGCGGGAGACCGCGAAAAACGCGGGAAGCGGCCGCTGTCGTCCGGGCCGTGGGTCGGGAAGTAATCGACGGCCTGGATGCGTTCGACGTCGTGGGCGGCCTGGCTTGCCGATTCGACGGCTGGGGACCCCCTCCGTGCCAACTCGGACGCCTGAAATCGGGCAAAACGGCAGGTAGCATTTTCGTGGAGGACACAGGCTTCCACAGCAGACGCTAAGGTGAGGCTTTTCATTTTAAGAAGCTGCTGGCGTAGGCCACTAGAGGCAACGCCAAAAACAATCTGGTCCCTGATCATGGACTCTGTGGTGGTGCCGTAACCGCAGGACTGCGCTAGAATCCGGAGGTGCGTCAAAAAGGGTTGAAAAAGCTCCTCCTTACCTTGCAGGCGTTGCTGAAAGAGGTATCTTTCAAAACTTTCATTTACTTCAACTTGAAAGTGCTGGTCCAGTTTGAGGATGACCGTGTCATATTTGGCTTGGTTTTCGCCTTCTTCGAACACCAGTGAGTTGAAGACGTCGGTGGCGTGCCGACCTGCGTAGAAGAGGAGCATTGCAATCTTCGTGTCATCCGAGACATTCTGTTTTTCGGTGGCACGGATGTACAGGTCAAATCGCTGCCTGTAGAGCTTCCAGTTGGTACCTAGGTTCCCCGCGACTTGCATCGGCTGCGGTTTGTCGGTGTGGTCCATGTCCAGAATGGCAGGTTAGTAGGCAGGTATCGATCCACTCCTGTACCATGTGGTGTTGGGTGTTCTGACACACAGATGAGCCAACACGGTTGCATATGGTACAACGCTACTTTATTTAAACTTACTATTTACAGTTTGGTCTTTGCACTCTGCACGTGGGGGTTCCCTGCTTGTGATGTTTTAACAGCTCTTTCTTGTTCCCTTCTCCCCAGACCTACTGACCACCAGGTGTCGTGCTCGTGCTTTTTATGTGGTTGGTGTTCTTGTCTGTGATTGGTTGTGGTGTTGTGTACTCTGATTTGCCTGTTAGTGTGTCCATCATGATGTGTGTGTTTGAATATCATGACAGTGACTACCACACACCCTACATAAGCCCACACCTCCATCCTATCCCAGTAACCCCACCTAACCTTTTTGGACACTGAGGGCAATTTATCATGGCCAATCTACCTAACTTGGACATCTTTGGACTGTGGGAGGAAACCCACACAGACACGGGGAGAACGTGCAGACTCCGCACAGACAGTGACCCAAGCCGGGAATCGAACCTGGGAACCTGGAGCTATGAAGCAACCGTGCTAACCACTATGCTACCATGCTGCCCTACGGGTGCAGGTTAGGTGAATTGGCCGTGCTGGATCGGCCATTCTAAATATCCCTTAAGTGTCCAAATGTTAGGTGGGATTACGGGAATTGGGTCTCGGTAGGATTCACTTTCGGAGGGTCAGTGCAGACACGATGGGCCAAAAGGCCACATTTCATAGAATTTACAGTGCAGAAGGAGGCCATTCGGCCCATCGGGTCTGCACCGGCTCTTGGAAAGAGCACCCTACCCAAGGTCAACATCTCCATCCTATCCCCATAACCCAGTAACCCCACCCAACACTAAGGGCAATTTTGGGAACTAAGGGCAATTTATCATGGCCAATCCACCTAACCTGCACATCTTTGGACTGTGGGAGGAAACCAGAGCACCCGGAGGAAACCCACGCACACACGGGGAGGATGTGCAGACTCCGCACAGACAGTGACCCAAGCCGGAATCGAACCTGGGACCCTGGAGCTGTGAAGCAATTGTGCTATCCACAATGCTGCCGTGCTGCTCACTTTTTTTTCTGATACACCCACAGTGTTTGGTGCACATCTTGCACTATAGGGATTCTGAGTGTGGCCTACAAGATGTATTTTTGACGAATGCCCATGTACAGGCAGATTCTGCTGATTTCCATTTGTGTATTTTGTTTCCTACCGGTATGACTGAAATGACACGCATGTAAAGTCAGGGTAAGGGAAATGAGGTGTGTACTGATTGCTCACAGCATTGACTGTGCTCTCCTGCGTTCAAAGTGGAAATATTTCTTTTGTTTTTACCATTTATGGTGATAGTTCTATGAACGATTAAACATTTTCTGTAACTCGTTATGAAATATTAAGTGCATATTAAATGTATTTAGTTTTATTCATGAGGTAAACAAGCCTGATTTCAGCCTTTGTGGCCCATTGAGATGAAGGAAGGCCACTCACGCCGTAGCGTAGGTTTCCCCTCGCTGCTTTAAAACCTACCTCTTTGACCAAGCTTGTGCTCATTTCCTCTAATATCGCCTTCTATGGCTCAGTTTCAAATTTGAATTGATCACACTCCAGTGAGGCACTTTACAAGATTCTTGTTGCTGTTGAAATGAAATGAAATGAAAATCGCTTATTGTCACAAGTAGGCTTCAAATGAAGTTACTGTGAAAAGCCCCTAGTCGCCACATTCCGGCGCCTGTTCGGGGAGGCTGATACGGGAATCGAACCGTGCTGCTGGCCTGCCTTGGTCTGCTTTCAAAGCCAGCGATTTAGCCCTGTGCTAAACAGCCCCTGAATAGCTCAGTGCGGGCAATGAGGGGCTACAGTTAGTGTGTGCACAGCAAGCTCCAACTGAGAGAGGTGACAGGGCATCGCTCAAAACAACAGCACTGAAACAGGCTACGTTCTGGCCAGGTATTGGGAAACACCACTTCAATATAATGCCTCAACTGAGGGAGCAGACAGTATCTTGATCCAACATCTGAAATGAACGACAGCACCTCTAACACTTCAACACCCCTCAAAATGCACTGAAGTATCATCCTAGATTATGTGCTGAAGTCTCTTGGATTGGAACCTGATCCCGCGATCCTCTGATTCCAAGGTGAAAGGGCAACCACTGGCCTCTGACACTTAAGGACAGGATTGGATTGGACAGTGGTGTCCTCAACCTGCCTACATGGATGAAAATGGGGCAGGGTGAGAGCGGGTCGTAGTTCATGTTTAATCTTGGGGAACCCGTACCCTATTAAGGATCAACATCTCTGGGAGAATAGGGAAGAAACTTTGGGGTAGGGATGTTACAATTTATGTCACACAAGACTGTGAGCTGCTCCTGGGATGTGTACTGAATGTTGCAAATGTCCCCCATCATGTTATATTTTTGTATAATGGCTTAATGGTGAGCTAAACAAGCAACTCAATCTGTGGGCATGATTTACCGTCCGCGTTGCGCCCGAACAGAAGCGCGATGCGGCCGGTAGATGCCTGGAGAAGCGTCCCGCAGGCTTCCCAACAGCCAGAATGCCTTGTGAGATCTGGAGGTGACCACACCTCGCATGCCTAAGTTGGTTTTAAACTCACTTGGGCGAGCTTACCTGGGATGTACCGTATTCCGGGCATCTCGCGGCTTCCCCAGAGTCCCAGCAAGGCGCCATTTAGTACTGGTCCACAAAAACGTGGACCAGGTGGAATGGCACCTGGAGGTTCCCAGGGCCATCGGAAGTTGCTGGGTTGTCAGGAACAGGACCCCCTGGGATGTGGGCACCTTGGCACTGTCACCCTGGCACTGCCAAGCCAGCAGGAGCACTGCCAGGGTGGCGGTGCCAAGGTGACTCTGCCAGGGGTCACCTTGTATGTAGCCATGCCCATGAGAGGTGAGTGGGGGGTATGATGGTGGAGGATTGCAAGGCAGGTATGAAGGGGCCTCTGGAAGGTTGGGAGGGGTTGAAGGGTGGAGGCCCTGGAAGGGAGGTGTGGGTAGGCCTGAAAAGGGGAGGCCCTCAGTGACACTATAGGGAGGGGTTACCACTTGGGCAGCGGGGTAATGCCCATATGTGTGGGTGGGTGACATTGCCCATTGGTGCCCCCCCCAACACCTGCGCAGGGCACCCATGGCCCAATTGCGGTCAAGCAACAATGCCGGCTTGGCATTGCCCCTGCCAGCTGGCTGTGCCACCTGGGCATCTTGGCAGTGCTAGGATGGCACTCAGGTGGCAGTGCCAGGGTCCCTAGGTGATAACAGCAGTGCCAGGGTACCACCTGCACAAAGGTATACAGCTGGGAGCCTCTGATCCCCTGCGACCCCCATGCGTGACATTCCATCTGGTTCCTGTTTACTGAACAGCGCTCACCTGAGGTCTCCAAGGCAAAGGAGATAGATCAATGTCGCGGATGCCTCGGGGAAATTGCATATTACAGTGAGGCTAGCAGTCTAGCTCTAATATGCAGATTTGCCAAAAAGTGATCTCGTCCCACAATGGGCGCAATTCACATCTCTCAAAATCGCGTTAGATCCTGCAAGGCATTGCGAGCCGGCTAGTTCCTGGGAATGGGGTCGCCTGTATTCTATCGACCATGTTGCGTCATAGTGCGCTGCTTTTCAGGTGCAGTGTGGCTGTTCGATCATACCCAGAACCTTTTCCATTAGATCGTGCCATGTTTTTAAAAAATGAGAAACATAAGTGGCTACACCATCAGTAAAGAGTAAGAAAATGAGGAAAACCGGGCAATGATGGTCAATTGACAGTAAACTTTAAGCTTTACATGAGGGAGAGGAGAATTGTACCAATTTGAGCTTCTGGTGGTGCAGTTAGCCTGGGTGTGAGCATGATGAGGATACAGCGAGTGGGCGGGATGGGGATAAACTAGGGAATGTGCAGCACAGGAGAATGAGAGGAATGCCAACCATTGCAGCTTTTATAGGCAAAATCTTTTCCCAAATGCTCACTTGCTTCCCCTGTAACCCTGCTGATCTGTTTTGTTAAATCAAGATCAAAAGGTCACCTTGTAAGTAAGCAGGTGTTTTGTACATCAACTTGTCGGAAATGGATGTGTACGATCTTTCCCCCTCCCCCACAAGTCCCTCCTTTATTAAGAATTTTGCAAGTTCCACCCTCGCATTTGCGTAAACCTCATGGCCGACAACCCACTCTTTCTCTTTCCACTCCTACCCAAGCATAGATTGTTTTATCACTTGACACCCAGCACTTCAAAAAAAAAATGGTGACTGAAGTTGTGAGGTTTCTCACCCTCCCTTTATATTGATATAAATGATTTTAATGAAGTGTTTTGATGATCTATTGGTGCTGTGGTGTGCTTTAGGATCTGCCCTCCTTTATGTTGGCGATGTAGAAACAATTTTGTCTAAACCGACCGGCACATGAGAAGTTTCTGATTTTTTTCTCTCTGGCTGCCGACCTCCTCTGATGGATCTGAAGAGACAGGTGACTGGAGAGAATGTACACTGAACTGAACTTGAATGGTAATATAGAAACAAAACTCTGCAGATGCTGGACATCCGAAATGAGGGACATTTCAACTTAAAACGTTAACTGTTTCTCTCAAAGCAATGCAACAACGCCTTGTACAGGATTGCTTCAGGTTATGTTGAGGGACTGCAAGGCCATGAGGTGGTTCTTGCGTGAGAAACTACCTCATCAAATCCTGTCCCGGCTTCCATAGCATTGGATGAGACGAACAAACGACCAGCAATTTGGAACTTGCCACCTGGAAAGGTTTTTTTCTATTGGTTGCTTGATCTCACCTGGAGCCTATTAGCGGTGAATCTCGAGCGGTGAGCGACACAAATAGCCCAAACGCAACCCAGGATCAAACTGCAGATAGGACAGCTTGTTACAAACATTCTGTGGTGATCAATGTCAGGAATGTTTTTGAAGAAAGGGACTCTTCCTATTTCTTATGACCGCAGTGTCAGTATTGAGCAGTCTGGGACTATTTGTTCCAGCATTTCATTTCTCAAATTATAATAATAATCTTTATTATTGTCACAAGTTCGGTGAAAATCCCCACACTCTGGCGCCTGTTCGGGTACACTGAGGGAGAATCCAGAATGTCCAAATCACCTAACAGCACTGTTGTGTTATGCTGCTCCGTGTAGCATAAGCTGCTTCCTTGATGTATGCTTTGACAAAGGAAGCTCCAGACTATGAGATGAATTCAACTTGTTTATTGAACTATTAACACAGTTCTTAAATGAGTTTGACTCTCTGCTAATCTAGCTGTAGTAACTCAGTCTATCTTTACCAGCCTGCCCTAAGCCACTTGCTGGGTGTGATGCTGTTGATCAACCCTGATATACTCTCTAGAGGCAGAAAATGTGTGCCCTGTCCTTTTATATGGGTTGTGAAGTGCCCCCTTGTGGTAATGCCACCTCTGGGTGTCCCGATTTCCCCATTGGTTGTGTCCTGTTCTAATGATTGGCTGTATCACTGCATGTCATGACATCTCTGGTGCTCCCTCTAGTGGTTACTTAGTTGTAGTGTATTTACATTAACCCCTTGCAGATATACAGTGATGCATATCACCACAAGTACATCTTTAGGGACTTGTGAGAGGAAACCGGAGAACCCAGAGGAAACTCATGCAGACACGGGGAGAACGTGCCGACACCGCACAGAAAGTGACCCAAGCCGGAAATCAAACCTGGGACCCTCATAGATTCCCCACAGTGTAGAAGTAGACCATTCGGCCCATCAAGTCTGCACCGGCCCTCCTGAAGAGCACCCACCCAGGCCTGCTCCTCAACCCTATCTCCGCAACCCTGTAGCCTCACATAACCGTTGGATACCTCGGGGGCCATTTAGCATGGCCAATCCACCTAATCTACACATCTTTGGACTGTGGGAGGAAACCCACGTAGACACAGAGAAAGTGCAAACATCACAGTCATCCAAGGTCGGAATCGAACCTGGGTGCCTGGCGCTCTGAGGCAGCAGTGCTAACCACTGTGCCATCGTATCACCTTGGATTTTCAGCTCCGTCTTTTGCCTCTCCCCCGAGAGATGACATAGCTGCTGGAGGGCAGAGGTTGTTTTATCAAGCTGACTCGGGCATCCGGGATGGTGCAGGCTTGACGGAGGAGATGGTCATTCTCTACCTTCACTTTCCTCTCGAGGTATAATGTAGCTGGGCCTGGACTCGAGCCCTCCTCACCTAGCAACTTGTCTCAGTGCCAAATTCTGAAGAGCAGACTCTTGTGCATCAGTTTTACAATTTTCCATTCCCCACACGAGCCTCCCCAAGCCCTTTCATGAGTGCGATTGTTGATTCAGGCAATTGGAGGAGTCCATTGAACAGGCCCAATAGATTTATTGATGATACAATATTGACAACAACTCAGATATTGGAGAGTATTTCACCCAGATGTGCAGTGAGGCACCTCTGAAGGACTATAGCAAAAATAATTACACTTTTGATAGATGGTATAAAATGAAAACAGATAATGCATGAAACACTCAGCAGGTCAGGCAGCTTCTGCGAAAGATCATTTTCAGATTGATTTGCTTGTGCTATATAGCTGTGTCCTCAGTGATCAGTTTCACTGGAAGGAGGATTTCTCATGTTTTCACGTAACAACTTGGACACAGCTTTCAATCATCCACATGGTTCACAAAGTGTGGATCTGCCAGGCGATATTGATATGGAGAAAATGACATTTACAGGTAATGGTCAGGGGCATGAAGAAAATCCAAAATTTAATGGGAGGTAGTTCAAACTTTGGACCAAAGTTGCTGATACTTGAGAAGGAGTCCTATAAAAATCAGGAGCGATTTCTTCAAGTTCAGAGAACCAGGAGAAGTTCTCTTTTTAAAAAAAAAAAGTTTTATTAAGGCATTTATAAATTTTTAACAATTTCAAGAAGAAAAATAACAAGTAAGTACCGCACACCCAGCCAACATAGCTTACATACACAGTTCCCTAATCCACCTCCCCAGGAAAAGTTCTCTCAATGCAACATTATCACAGGAGAAGTGTGCAAGATCTTACTAACATGCAAGATCTGCATCACTTATACAGTGCCTGGTTGGCTATTCAGCCATGCTGGGTGCTGGATTTGCGGTGGTTGGATGGTCTGTTTGAGAATGAAGAGCAGAGGTTCTTGTAGGTACTTTGGTGGAGAGTCAAGATTGGCAAGAATTGAAAGATTGTGACGGTATACCACAACACACCAACTATCGTGGAGAATATGGCTGAATTTCACTCCGACATGTGCAGTGAAGAAGCTCCCAGCTCTCATTCATGTGGATAACATGAATAATGAAAATCAAGTGGTTTGGAGTAAGTTGGCCGATCTTCCACCAAAAACGTTTTGGATATCAGCCGTTTCGATGTTTCTCTTGGCAAGAGGGATGTCATTGTACCTGGAGTAAGGCCTCCACCCCCTTGATACGTGTATTCTTTGTTTTTTCTAATGATGGGGGAACTGACTGTCCTGCCTGACTTTTAATTTGTCTGATGGTCTGTCTGATTTGTCTACGGAGGGCACCAATTTAAAGAGCTGGCAAAGGAACCATGGGCAACACGAGGAAAAAACATTTCAACACAGTGCATACTTTCCAATCTGGAATGCATTGCCTGAGGGAGTGATGGGGCACGTTCAACCGTGACTTTCCGAAGGGAATTGGATTGGATTGGATTGGATTTGTTTATTGTCACGTGCACCAAGGTACAGTGAAAAATATTTTTCTGCGAGCAGCTCAACAGATCATTAAGTACATGAGAAGAAAAGGGAATAAAAGAAAATACATAATAGGGCAACACAACATATACAATGTAACTACATAAGCACTGGCATCGGATGAAGCATACAGGGTGTAGTGTTAATGAAATCAGTCCATAAGAGGGTCATTTAGGAGTCTGGTGACAGTGGGGAAGAAGCTGTTTTTGAGTCTGATCGTGCAAGTTCTCGGACTTCTGTATCTCCTGCCCGATGGAAGAAGTTGGAAGAGTGAGTAAGCCGGGTGGGAGGGATCTTTGATTATGCTGCCCGCTTTCCCCAGGCAGCGGGAGGTGTAGATGGAGTCAATGGATGGGAGGCAGGTCCGTGTGATGGACTGGGCGGTGTTCACGACTCTCTGAAGTTTCTTGCGGTCTTGGGCCGAGCAGTTGCCATACCAGACTGTGATGCAGTAAGATAGGATGCTCTCTATGGTGCATCTGTAAAAGTTGATAAGAGTCAATGTGGACATGCCGAATTTCCTTAGTTTCGTGAGGAAGTATAGGCGCTGTTGTGCTTTCTTGGTGTTGGATAAGCAGCTGAGGGGAGGAAAATATTACAGGGCTACAGGCAAAGAGTAGGGAAATGGAATCATCAAAATTGCACTTGTGGAGAGCAAACACAGGTTCCATGGGCCAAATGACCTCTTCCTGTGCTGTAACCATTCTATGTAGAATTAAGTAATTTGCAACTTAACTAAGTAATTTGCAATTGAACTAAGTGACCCCTCGCCCAACGCCAACTTGTTCTATCCTTGTTAAGATTGCCATGGTGAGTTAAAAGTCCAAAGATTTGCAGGTTAGTGGATTGGCCATGCTAAATTGTCCTTTGGTGTCCAAAGGTTAGGTGGTGTCATGGGAATTGGGCGGGGGTGTGAGCCTAGGTTAGGGTGCTCTTCGGAGGGGTGGTGCAGACTCAATGGGCTGAATTGTCTCCTTCTGCCCTGTAGGGATTCCATGAAACATCTATGAATGCCAAATGCAAAACCAGTGATGTCTGCAGTGGCTCTTTCCCATTGTTGCGCTGGTTACCAGTAAAACTGAGGTACCCTCAATAATGACGCTTAGAGATTAAACTGTAAAGAAGGCTTTATTAGACGAATAACTATGCTAGAGCTAGAGACGAGAGCTGACTGCTACACAGACCATGAGGCTGCCCTTTATGTATGGCTCCCAGATGGGCGGAGCCAGAGGCAGAGTCCCCAGGGTTCCAAGCCCGGTCTTAAAGGGGACATCACCTTACATGATGATAAAGCAGTAACCGTTCATCACAAAAACCCATTCCCCAGCATCACTGCAATGTGGGGGAGGGGAGGTCTGTGTATTCACTTTGCTAGCTCACCTCTGACAGTGAACTTTTGACCAAAGAGAACAATGTAGGTGGTTGGATACTAGCTGCTGTTTGTGCTTGTAAGTGTTAATTAGATCCCTGTTTTCCCAAGTGTTTGTGTACAGTGTTTAGCATTGCTGTTCATTTGGTGAACTCCTGTTTAGACTTTTAATCTTTCTTAGTGTCACAGGTAGGCTTATAGTAACACTGCAATGAAGCTACTGTGAAAATCCCCAAGTCACCACATTCTGGCACCTGTTCGGGTACACTGAGGGAGAATTCAGAATGTCCAATTAACCAATCAGCCCGTCTTTCGGGACTTGTGGGAGGAAACCCACACAGACACTGGGAGAACGTGCAGACTCCGCACAAGACAGTGACCCAAGCCGGGAATTGAACCCAGGTCCTTGGTGCTGTGAAGCAACAGTGCTAACCGCTGTGCTATGTGCTGCCCTGGCACTTTCGGGCCAAGGACCATCTCTTAGTTTCAGTTTCCGTTAGATTGATTACCCTTCAAGTTTTCTCAGGGAGATGCTGAGCTTGCTAATCTTGGGTAGGTTGGCAGAAGAAGGCCAAGTTGGCCTGAGTCACTCTACATTACGACAGGGGGAATTAGTCCAGAGATCCAGCTTCTGATCCTTATCCAGTGACTTCAGTGGAACATGCCCCTTGGATAAGGATAGGGTCAGCTTCCACCACAATGCCTGCCAAAGTTGAAAACCTTGTTTATACCTACCCAAATGACAATTGGGAGTATCAGAGGGCGGCCAGTAAATGAATTTATACCCCAGCAAGAAATGCTGGCCTAGGCTGCAATGCCCACATCCCGTAGCATGAAAAAAATCCCCAGCAAAAGGCAGCAACTTGAAAAAGGAAAGGATTGGGAAGAGGTGGCAGGAGAGAGGGAAAAGAGTAGAGGACAAGTTATTTGTTGTTAATACAGTACCACATTTTTTCAAATGTCAATGTTTTACTTTGTATACCACAGAAATGTTTTGGGGAATTTCGCGCAGAAGTCTTAAAAAATAAATCTTTTTCTTCGAAACGTTGTTTCAAGGATTAATTGGGACTTGTACATTTTAATATCTAATGGATAAAAATAATCAACTTGTGAAAACATCTTCCGTTTATTTCCTTCTTCCTCATTTTGATTTTGAGAAGTAATCATACTTACCTCGCTCTAAATGACTGGTTTTGGATTCTAGCCCAGTTATTGTTTTGACCCTGAGTCTCTCACTTGGGCCGCGCTGCCAACTTGAGTAGCCTGAGCCTGGTCGAGGCCCTGCTTTTAGCACCGTGTAGGCCTGAACAAACTGGGATGCTACGTTCTTTTTGAAGAATGGGGCTCCGCTGTTTCGGTTCCGTAGCAGTTTATTCCCTCTTCACTGCTGAAGGAATTTTTAATCGTCTGAGTGCGTCTTTATGTGAAGATTCCCTAGGCTGTAAATAAAGGATTTCTTTGTATATGAGCAAAAGCTGAGCTGGATGTGACATTGATTGTGAAAGAAGTTGCTCCCCAGACGGAAGGACATTGGTTTGCTTTCAATGCTTTAATGTCAAGTGCAGCTGCTGCTGGGCTCGGGACATGTTCAGCATATCAGCCAATTGATCTCGGTGGCACTTGTCACTGCATTAAACTCTCCCTAGATTTTTCTGCATTTAATTCACTATGCTTGACAATCTCCTGCAAACCATAAGATGTGGTGCTCTGCTTGTACACAATATCTTGGCTTTTATTTCGATAGTGCCACCTTGTGTACCTTGCTGAACTTTCCCGTTTGAAATACTCCTATTAAGAGGGCCGCTTTAGCTCGGTTGGCTAGACTGCTGGTTCGTGGTGCAGAATGATTCCCATACCAGCTGAGGTTATGCATGAAGGTCCCACCTTCTCAACCTTGCCCCTCGCCTGAGGTGCGGTGGCCCTCGGGTTAAATCACTACCGCTCAGCTCTCTCCATCAAAGGGGAAAGCAGCCTATGGCCATCTGGTCACTAAGTGTAAGCATCACGTGTACGATCTTTGCATTTTTTTCCCAAATGTCAGTGCTTACTTATACCGCACAGATATTTTGGGGAATTTCCTGCAGAATGTTAGTGTTGCGTTTCAAGGATTAATTAGGACTTGGGTTTAATATCTCCAATGGATAAAAATAGTAAACTTGTGAATATGTCTTCTGCCTGGTTCCATCCTCCCCATTTCCATGTGCTTGCTGTCCTCCCATTTCAGCAATTGAGCCCAACAAGAAAGGATTTGAGGTTTCCCAAGGAAATCCCCCTCCTCGCGCACTTCATTTCTGTTTCAAATTTACAGGGAGGATATGAAACTCTGTTTTGTGGTGATTATTTTGTGGTGATTGTAACAGAGGAACTTCTTTCCTGACTAATTTTGTACTTTAAAAAAAATTCCCGTCTTAGTTGTGACTTACCGTCAATCACGAACCATTTTGCCCAATAACGCTGCTCTCTTGTTTACGACTAAAGCACCAGGTTGCAATGATTGGTGTACCACTTGCCGATTTGTGAACTGTGGGTCAAAACTCAGCAAAGGAAATTCTTTAATTCACTACGTTCTCTCCCATCTTACCCAAACTCCTGAAATGTTGTTTCCTGAACAGTGTGTGGGTTGGTTACACTAATATTTGAGCCTGGAGGAGTTTTATCTCGGGTCCAGCTAGCGCTGTGCTGAAGCTTCCAGTCGCTCTCCAGATCTGCAACTGTGCACATATTTTGGATATTCCCCCGAGCTGTCGCAAGATTGAGTGTTTTCCGGGGGCTGATTTCTCACTGGGATATGATTCTATGGCCAGCAGCTGCCTGATGGTGTCTGACACAAGTAGGCTTTGTAAGCTTCTTCATGACAAACTAGATTGTGAATTGTGGTCAGTGATTCAACAACGTGGGGAATTCTAGAGAGTCCAATTCTGTTATCTAATGTCTGCATCTGCCCTTCCTAGCAGGATCCATTGGTCAGGAGCAGGCACTGTTTAGAAAATTTACATTATAATTAACATGCCACCATTTGAAGGAACAGGGGAATTCTCCCTGATGTCCTGGCCAATATTTATCCCTCAAACAACACCACTTAAAATCTAATTATTTGATCATTATCTCATGGATGTTTGTGGGAGATTGCTGTGTACCTTTTTAAATGCTGCGTTTCCAACATTAGATCAGTGACTACACTTCAAAAGTACTTAATTAACATGGGAAGTCGTGAAAGGCACTATAGAAATGCAGGTCCTTTTTAATCTGTGTCCTGGGTGAAAGGAAAGTTTCAAAAATTAGCCAGAGCGTCTGCAGTTTCCACACCAATTAAATACCCAGTGACTCACCCGCTAAACCTGTGGGTTAGGAAGGAAAGTGGACACAGTGCATTCCCCTCAAGGTCACTGTAAAGCTGTACACTTATTGCTGTTTATTCAGTATGTTCTGATTTGACAGGTTTGCAACCAGTTAGCTGATGTTATTCCAGTGGTTTATTTGGTTAGCGCTCACTGATCAGTATGGTTCGACTTATAGAGGATTTGTTCCTCCAGTAGCAGAAAGTTGTGGCTCCCTGAATCTCGACAGTAACTAGAATGGCCATCTGTGTTGTACACGTATCGAATTTGGTAAATGTAAATTGTTTTGAGATTGCGAAGCCTGAACGTGGATCTTTAATAATATTTTTTTCACCTGCCTGTGCTCTGTAAATAAAAACCACCTTACTTCCTTTTTATTCTAATTTATTTTGCTTCTTCCTTACTGACCTAGTGATGAACCTCCCCGGGTTCTCCAGTTTCTGACCTGTGGGACCCAGTATTCCCCAGATTTCCACCGCTCCCTGTTACTGTCCCGCCTGAGTGACCGACCATGAGAGCCCAGATGGTAAATGTCAGGAGGCGATTAAACTCTGGAAATCCTAGCCTTACTCAATATGTGCACCCACACAGACATGTGCACAAAGCCATTGTACCAGGCCCCTCATTCTGCCTGCTGGACCGAGAGGCTGTATTCCCTCAAATAATTAAGCAGTTGACGATGAGCCAAACGTTTGTCTGTGAGCCATCTCTGCCTCGGGCTTTGTTATTACCCAGTGGTGGGTTTGTGAAATGAGCCATAAATAGCCCTTGTTTGTTATTGTGGGAATACTTGATGCAGCTGGTGGGATATAGACTGTTCCCTTTTCTCATACGCGGGAGGACAGTAAACCTGTGTCCATTGCAAGATTGAGTTCTGCAGAAACATTGTGAGAACAAGAGTCCGGCTCGGCTGTGATGCTGCTTCCCTACCCATTCTGTTGACACTGACCAACATGAAGGATTGGACATGGGCCCAGTGTGAGTGGCTGTGGAAACATACCACAGCACAAGTCCGAACCTTGATGGGAAAAAGAATGATTGCCAGTCAGTATCATTGATGCACGATCAATTGCACAAAGACTAAAGTTGGGTACAACTGTGGCTTTATTACAGTCAGATGCGTGGCCTCCTGCTACAGCTGGCGAAATGGCAGGGCACTGGAGATCATGCATATTTATACAGTTCTCCGTGGGCGGAGCCAGCCGGCAAGAGCTACCGGCGATAGTGCAGGTCCTACCTTACATCTCCTATTACAGTGGTTCACCACAATCATAAAGCCCCAGAATAATTTCCTACATTGTGTTCTTAACATGTTGAGTCATTCTTGTTGTAAGATTCGTTTCTGTTGATGTGATTCTTAAATAGCTGGTCCAATATTAAACCAATCCCAGAACAGTTTAGGGCAAGCTGGTGACCAAATTAGAAGTCACTAATCTGGGTAAATGTCTCTTTGATTTCCCCAGACTTTATTTCTGGCCTCCTGACGCCTAAATCATCTTATCACAAACACCGCCCACTTCAGCAATACTACCTCTACCCATTCCTCAGCCACATTTGCCACCTGAACACTCATCCATGTCTTTTGACACTTCCGGTCTCTTCCAATAGTGGTATTGTCTCTGGACGAGTAATCCAGAGACTCGGGTAATGCCGAGGTTTGAATCCCACCACGGCAGATGGTAGACTTTAAATTAAATAAAAATTTGGAACTAAATGTTTAGTGATGACCATGAAGCCCATTGTCGATTGTTGTAAAAAAACCATCACTAATTTAGCGAATCTGTCTGGTACCTTACCTGGTCTGGCCGACTTGTGGTTGACTCTTCCATGCCCTCTATAATGGTACAAGTTCAATTAGGGGTGGGCAACGAATGCTGTCCTTGGCAACGATGCCCACATTCCATGGAAAGAGTTTTTAAAAATCCCTCTTGTCTGTCTCCCCTGTCTTTGCTGAAGTACATTGATTCCAAGACTCTCACACTTTAAACTTAAATTTCCATTGTCGTTTCTTTCCCTCGTGCCTCCCAGTCTCTGTAACCTCAGCCCTACAACTTATTCAACTTTGCCAGTCTGCTGACTCTTCTTGTGTGTTGGAACCACTGGTAGCTGTAATAGTCATCTAATTCCTGCCTCTCCTCCTTTCGGCCCCTCCTTGAAACACACCATTAACCAAGCCTTCAGTCACACGTTATTGGCAAGGCCAGCATTTGTTGCCCCATCCCAAATGGCCCTTTGAGAGCAACTAAGAGTTAAACGCACAGGAATATGGTTAATATATAACATCTGATATCTTCATATCTGTTTCGTTGGTTCAACACCCATTTTACCTTTTACATTTCTGAAGTGCCATGGTACGTTTCTCCACATTAAAGTTGCATTATAAATGCAACTTCCTCTTCCACGTCTGGTTTCTGTTGTTTAAATGTTCTAGATCCGGAGAGCTGTCCGCAGTATTGTTGCCTCATTGGTGAACAATATGTGGGTAACTGTTTTGGATGGTCGCTCTGACCTCTGGACCCTTGGCATGGTTCGTGATGATGGGTATGCGGAACCTATCTCAGACACACTGTCGTCATACTACTATTTGCTTTAGAGTACGCATGATGCCCCTGAGCACAGTGTGTTCTGTCCCCTCCCTACCTTTCTCTCCAGTCTAACACATGACTGACTGTCAGTAATACATTATTATCTGTATCACTCATATTAGTGGAAAGTGGATATGGGTAGAGTGCTCATTCGAAAGGTCGGGGCAGACTCTATGGCCTCCTTCTGCACTGTAAGGATTCTATTTGGGCAGCACGGTAGCATAGTGGTTAGCACAAAGCTTCACAGCGCCGGGGTCCCAGGTTCAATTCCCGGGTCGCTGTCTGTGCGGAGTCTGCACGTTCTCCCCATGTCTGCGTGGGTTTCCTCTGGTTTCCTACCACAGTCCAAAGATGTGCAGGGGTGGATTGGCCATGCTAAATTGCCCTTAGTGATCGAAAAGGTTAAGGTGGGGTTACGGGGATAGGGTGGAGTGTGGGCTTGGGTAGGGTGCTTTTTCCAAGGGCCGGTGCAGACTCGATGGGCTGAATGGCCTCCTGCACTGTATATTCTGTGATATTTCTAACCCTTTACAATACCACTAATTAGGTGAACAACTAAGGCCCAAATTGAATGCAGCAAATTGTATTGATGTATTGATTATTTTTTTTGTTCCAAAGTCTATTTGATGTAATTTACTTTGTTATTTATGTTGATCCAAGTAGTTGGATTAACCGATTCTTTGATCCATCTCCATGATATGAATGCACAGTGTGACCGGTTCCCAGGCGAGGTTCCCCAAACTTGTTATCCGGGTGGGGAAAGATGGACTGGCCCCCTTTCATTCTTCAACCCCCACGTCCCAGCAGGTGCTTTTTCCCAGCATAATACTTTATGTTCTTCAAAGGAGCCAATTTAACCAGACTTTGTTGAGTTAAGAAAAGTGAGTTTATTAGCTACTTAATGTGAGGGTAAAATGGTAAAATGCATGCACATGCATTCGCACAGGTTGGAAACGGTTCAAAAGTAAGTTTAAAAAATATATACAAATTAGTCTTTGACTTGCCCGTGAGGAGTTGGAGGAGGAACATTGTGGCCATTGCAATTCGTGATTCCAATAGCTCTGATTTCAACAGGTGAATAGTCCGTTTTGAGATTCCAAGGGTTTAGCTGAGAAACTTCCCTGTTTCCTTTTCTGCTGTGGATTTGTTGGCTTGTTTCAACAGATTGACATGTCTTTCCTCTCGAAGGAGAGGCGGGAGTGGCCGGGGTCAGCAGGAGTCAGCTGACTTGCGGGAGTGCAATGGGGGGAGCAATGCAGCTAGGAGGGGTCCTAGCTGGGGGGAGGTGGGTGGGGGGGAACCGGTTTGCTGCTGGTATGGTCAAGGGGGAGCTGGAGCGAGTAGAGGGGGTTGGGACGGGGGTCTGCCGCCATGGGGAACGGGCCGGGCGTGGGGTGTGGGCGCGTGGCTGGCCAAGGAGAGGTTATGGCTAGTCGGCGGGGGAGGGGGGAGCTAAAGTGCTGAGGGGGTTCATGGACCAGATGGGAGGGGTGGACCCTTGGAGATTTGCAAGGCCGGCGGCTAGGGAATTTTCATTCTTCTTGCACGTTCCTAAGGCCTATTCCCGGATCAACTTTTTTGTTATGAGCAGGGCGCTGATTGCGAGAGTAGAGGTTACCGAGTACTCAGTGATAGCCATTTCGGATCACGCCCCGCATTGGGTAGACCTAGAGCTGGGGGAGGAGAGGGACCAGCGCCCGTTGTGGCGCTTGGAGGTGGGGCTGTTGGCAGACGAGGAGGTGAGCGAGCGGGTCCGAGGAAGCATAGAGAAATACCTGGAGGCCAACGATAACGGGGAAGTCCGAGTGGGGATTGTCTGGGAGGCGCTGAAGGCAGTGGTTAGGGGAGAGCTGATCTCAATTAGGGCGCACAAGGAGAGGAGAGAGCAGAGGGAGAGGCTGTTGGAGGAGATGATGAGGGTAGACAGGAGGTACACGGAGGTGCCGGAGGAGGGACTGTTGAGGGCGAGGCGGAGCCTCCATGCCAAATGCGACCTGTTGACCACCAGAAAGGCGGAAGCGCAGTGGAGGAAGGCCCAGGGGGCGATTTATGAATATGGGGAAAAGGCAAGCCGGATGCTGGCGCATCAGCTTCGGAAGCGGGACGCAGCTAGGGAGATCGGGGGAGTTAAGGATAGACGAGGTAGTGTGGTGCGGAGTGGGGTTGGCATCAATGGGGTCTTCAGGGACTTTCATGAGGAACTGTATCGGTCCGAACCTCCACTGGAGGGGGGAGGGACCAAGTGAGGTTCCCGAAGGTGGAGGAGGGACTGGTGGTGGGATTAGGGGCCCCGATTGGGCTGGAGGAGCTGGCCAAAGGGATAGGGAGCATGCAGGTGGGGAAGGCACCGGGGCCAGACGGTTTCCCAGTCGAATTCTACAAAGAATATGTGGACCTGTTGGGCCCATTGCTGGTTAGGACCTTCAATGAGGCAATGGAGGGGGGGGCTTTGCCCCCGACGGTGTCCCGGGCACTGATCTCCTTGATCCTGAAGCGGGACAAGGATCCCCTGCAGTGTGGGTCTTACAGGCCGATTTCGTTGTTAAATGTAGATGCCAAGGTGCTGGTGAAGGTCTTAGCCTTGAGGATTGGGTGCCGCACATTATCCACGAAGACCAGACGGGGTTTGTGAAGGGGAGGCAGTTGATCGCGAATGTTTGGAGGCTCCTGAATGTTATTATGATGCCGGCGAGGGAGGGGGAGGTGGAGATAGTGGTGGCAATGGACGCTGAGAAGACCTTCGATAGGGTAGAGTGGGGGTACTTGTGGGAGGTGCTGAAGAGGTTCGGGTTTGGGGAGGGGTTTGTCAGGTGGGTTAGGCTGTTGTATGAGGTCCCGATGGCAAGTGTGGCCACAAACAGGAGGCGGTCAGAGTACTTTCGGTTGCATCGAGGGATGAGGCAGGGGTGTCCCCTGTCCCCATTGCTCTTCGCATTGGCGATTGAACCCCTGGCTATGGCACTGAGGGAATCGAGGAACTGGAGGGGCTGGTGCGGGGTGGAGAGGAGCATAGGGTGTCGTTCTATGCGGACGACCTGCTGCTATATGTGGCGGACTCGGTTGGGGGATTGCCGGAGGTAATGAGGATCCTCCGGGAGTTCGGGGATTTCTCAGGGTACAAGCTCAACATGGCAAAGAGCGAGTTGTTCGTGGTTCACCCAGGGGACCAGGAGAGGGGAATTAGAGCTCCCACTAAAAAGGGCGGAGAGGAGCTTTAGGTATTTGGTGGTCCAGGTGGCCAGGAGCTGGGGGGCCCTGCATAGACTTAATTTCACGAGGCTGGAGGAGGAGTTCAAGAGGTGGGACGCGTTGCCGCTGTCCCTGGCAGGTAGGGTGCAGTCAGTCAAGATGACAGTGCTCCCAAGGTTTTTGTTCCTGTTCCAATGCCTCCCCATTCTTGTCCCGAAGGCCTTCTTTAGGCGGGTCAACAGGAGCATAACGGGGTTTTTGTGGGCGTGAGGGACTCCGAGGGTGAGACGGGTGTTCCTGGAGCGGAGTAGGGATGGTGGGGGGTCCAGTGCTGCCCAATCTCTGTGGGTACTACTGGGCCGCCAATGCGGCGATGGTGCGCAAGTGGGTGATGGAGGGGAGGGGGCTGCATGGAAGAGGCTGGAGACAGCGTCTTGTGAGGGTACGAGTCTGGAGGCGCTGGCAACGGCGCCGCTGCCGCTCCCTCCAATGAGGTATACCACAAGCCCGGAGGTGGCGGCTGGCCTCAAAATTTGGGGGCAATGGAGGCGGCACAGGGGGGAAGTGGGGGTCTCGGTGTGGACCCCGATACGGGGGAACCACCGGTTTGTCCCAGGGAGAATAGATGGAGGATTTTCGGGGTGGCACAGGGCAGGGATAAGAAGGTTGGGGGACCTGTTTGTGGACGGGAAGTTCGCGAGCTTGGGTGAGCTGGAGGAGAAGTACGGGCTCCCCCCCCCCCCCAGGAAACACCTTTAGGTGTCTACAGGTAAGGGCATTTGCCAGGCGGCAAGTGGTGGAATTCCCGAGGCTCCTGCCACACACAGTTATAGACAGGGTGCTCTCAGGGGGGGGTGGGTTGGAGAGGGGAAGATCTTGGCAACATACCAGGTGATGCAGGAGGAGGAGGCCTCGGTGGTAAGTGGGAGGAGATCGAGGAGGGGACGTGGGCAGATGCCTTTGGGAGGATGAACTCTTCCTCTTCGTGCGCGAGGCTCAGCCTCATACAGTTTAAGGTGCTGCACCGGGCACACATGACCAGGACAAGGTTCTTTGGCGGTGAGGACAGGTGTGTTAGGTGCTCGGGGAGCCCAGCACCCATATGTTCTGGGCATGCCCAGTGCTGGAGGATTTTTGGAAGGGCGTAGCGAGGACGGTGTTGAGGGTGGTAGGATCCAGGGTCAAACCGGGCTGGGGGCTTGCAATATTTGGGGTGGCAGAGGAGCCGGGAGTGCAGGAGGTGAAAGAGGCCGGTATTTTGGCTTTTGTGTCCCTGGTAGCCTGGCGAAGGATTCTTCTTCAGTGGAAGGATGCGAGGCCCCCAAGCGTGGAATCCTGGATCAATGATATGGCGGGGTTTATTAAATTGGAGAGGGTGAAATTTGCCTTCAGGGGATCGGTGCAAGGGTTTTTCAGGCGGTGGCAACCGTTCTTGGACTTCCTGGCAGAACGGTAGACAATGGTCAGCAGCAGCAACCCGGGAGGGTGGTGGGTTCTATTTTATTTTTGTTTGTCTATACTGGGGAATCTGAGGGGGTGTATATATTTGCTATGTTTGCTATGTGTTTCAGGGTGTTAATTTATTATTTATATATAGGGGGGAGGGGACACGGGGTTGTTTTGTATTTAATGCTATGGGTTCCTTTCACATTTTGTTGTGAAAACTTTAATAAAAATTATTTTAAAAAAAAAGAGAGATACAGACAGGCAATGATTGACACACAGGATGACCAGTAAGCACACAGCACAGTGCAGCCAATCACCGGACAGGACACTACCACTATAAAGCCAGAGGGCACTAGGTTTCCCGCTCTCTCGGGACCCAACCACTGAGACAGTCAGAGTCCACGAGCTGGCAAGTCCAAACACCATGCGGTAGCTAGTAAGTCTGGTCAGGCTACTACAAGGTCTCCAGTCAGTTCAGTATAGTGTCGACCCACAGCTGAATATGTGTATCAGTTCTATCATTGAATAAAACAGTGTTGGATCTTCTCCAGTGTTAGACGTCTGTTTCTAGCTTCCCTGCATCGAATGCAGTCCACATCGAACCTACCTGCCTAACACATCATGGTACCAGAGTGATACTGACCTTGACGGACCTACCTCGAGTGAATCAGCATCGACCAGCAAGCAGCCGTCCGGTGAAATGGAAAACATCCAGCCTCCTCCGCAGCTCCGCATCTGCGGCAACATCGGCGGCAATTGGAAAATCTTTAAGCAAAAGTTCCTCTTGTACATCAAGGCCTCCGACCTCGAAGCAGCATCGGATGCCAGGAAGATCGCGCTATTTCTCTCCACCGCGGGGGACCACGCCATCCACATCTACAACTCCCTTACGTTCGCTGACGGCGAAGACAAAACAAAATTCAAAATAGTCCTGCTGAAGTTTGACAGCCGCTGCAGCATTGAGGTGAATGAGCTTTGAACGGTACATTTTCCAGCAGAGGCTTCAGGGTAAGGATGAACCTTTTCAGTCCTTCGTGACCCATCGCAGTCATGTAACTATGACTCGACGGTTGATTCCATGATCCGTGATCAGATCGTTTTCGGGGTCCACTCCGACTCCCTTCGTCAGCAGCTCCTGAAAGTCAAACAGTTGACCCTCTCTGTCGCTATCGAGACGTGCGTTGTCCATGAGCATGCTAAGAATCGTTACTCCCACATCAGGGTGGCAGAAACTGCAAAGCTGGCCTCCCACGAGGCAGAACGGGTGCAGGCCATAGCACAAATGCAGGGCCTGAGCATCGAGGAGAGTGGCCACTTTTCCCGGGTCCCTGCGCATACGCGCCACGACCGAGTGGACGACGAGCCCGACAACCCGACTGCGCAGGTGCGTACGTCGACCGACCGCAGTGCGCGATGGCGCACGGAACGCGCTGACGTCGGCGTCATGATGTGTCCAAATTGTGGCTCCGCCCATTTAAAGTGGCAATGTCTGGCAAAAGGACGTCGGTGTCTACAGTGTGGCAAGCTTGGCCACTACACAGCCCTTTGCAGATCTGCTCCACCGCTCAGCAGCCAGTGATCCCAGCTGCGGCGCAGAAGTGTCCGCTCAATACACCAAGGCATGCCAGATTCCGATCCCAACAGACCCTGATGCTGAGTGCCTCAAGTCCCCATACTGGGTGGACATCATAACTACACATGCGCTGCCTTCCACCACAATGGCGAAACGCCTCTCGATCCTCAGTGTGGATCCCGATGACGAGTGGTGTGCTGTCCTCACAGTTAACAAGGCTCACATCCGATTTAAACTGGACACCGGCGCATCAGCGAACCTCGTCTCAAAATCCGACATCGACACCATTCGCGTCAGACCAAGCATTCTTCCACCGGCCTGCCAGCTCCTCGACTACAATGGCAATGCCATAGCTGCCAGTGGCTCCTGTCAACTAGGGGTATCCAACAAGGCGATCAAGGCAACACTGCAGTTTGAAATCGTCGGGCCTGACAGAGCGTCCCTGCTCGGTGCTCGAGCGTGCAAGCTCCTGAACCTGGTTCAGCGAGTCCACACCATGTCATCATCACCGGCGATGACCTCGCCTGATGGAAACTTGCAAACCGACATAGATGACATTATCACGGCAGTACCACAGCGTATTCGATGGAATGGGCACGCTCCCATACTGATATAAAATCCTGCTCAAGCCGAATGCCACCCCTGTAATTCATGCACCACGCCGGGTGCCGGCACCCCTCAAGGATCGTCTGAAGAAGCAATTACAGGACCTTCAAGACCAGGGCATCATATCGAAGGTCACAGAGCCAACAGACTGGGTCAGCTCCATGGTCTGCGTCAAGAAGCCGTCAGAGGAGCTTCGCATTTGCATTGACCCTAAGGATCTAATCCGCAACATCATGCGGGAGCATTACCCGATACGAAAACGTGAAGAGTTGACCAGTGAGATGGCTCATGCCAAATTCTTTACTAAGCTGGACGCCTCCAAGGGTTTTTGGCAAATACAGCTGGACACGTCCAGTCGCAAGCTGTGCACGTTCAACACCCCGTTCGGTCGCTACTGCTACAACCGGATGCCTTTTGGGATCCTATCTGCCTCCGAAGGATTTCGCCGCATCATGGAGCAGATGATGGAGGACATCCAGGGGGTGCGAGTATACGTTGGCGACGTAATTATCTGGTCCACAACGCCCCAGGAACACATCGCTCGCCTCAAGAAGGTATTCCAGAGAATTCATGAACATGGTCTCCAGCTCAACAGGGCCAAGTGCGCATTTGGTCAATCTGATATAAAGTTTCTAGGCGACCACATCTCGCGGCAGGGTGTGCGGCCAGACGCCGACAAGGTCTTGGCGATCAACGCCATGAAGACCCCAGAGGACAAGAAGGCGGTCCTCTGCTTCCTCGGGATGGTCAACTTCCTCGGGAAATTCATTCCCAATATGGCAAGCCACACCACGGCCCTCCGCCATCTCATCAAGAAGTCAAGGGAATTCCAGTGGCTGCCCACGCATGAAGAGGAATGGCGTGAGCTGAAAGCAAAGCTCACCACAGTCTCGGTTCTAGAGTTCTTCGACCCAACCAAGGAAACCAAGATATCGACTGATGCAAGCCAGGACGGCATTGGGGCGGTGCTCCTTCAGCGAGATGACTCCTCGTCCTAGGCTCCAGTGGCATATGCTCCCAGGGCCATGACGCCCACTGAGCAACGGTACACTCAGATTGAGAAGGAGTGTCTGGGCCTCCTGACAGGGATAGTCAAGTTTCACGACTACGTTTACGACCTGCCAAAATTCACGGTAGAAACGGACCACAGGCCTCTAGTCCATATAATCCAGAAGGATTTAAATGACATGACACCTCGGTTACAGCGAATTCTTCTTAAGGTACGCCGCTACGACTTCAAACTTGTCTACACGCCAGGCAAAGAGCTGATCATTGCAGATGCCCTTTCCAGGTCTATTACCACACCTGCCACATAAACACAAGTGCAGTTGTGTGCCACCCCAACATTCCGGCCTCTGACGAACGGGTGGTCCAAATTCGTGAGGAGACGGCCAAGGATCCTCTGCTGCAGCGTGTGATGCAGCACCTTACCAATGGCTGGCAGAAGGGACAATGTCCCCAGTTCTATAACGTAAAAGACGACCTGACGGTGGTGGAGGGAATCCTTCTGAAACTCGACAGGATCGTAATTCCTCAGAGCATGCGGGCTATGGTGCTGGGCCAACTCCATGAGGTCACATTGGGGTCGAAAAATGCCGACGCAGAGCTCGGCAGGCGGTCTATTGGCCGGGTATCAGCCAGGACATTGCCGACACAGTCCTCAACTGCCCTACCTGCCAGAAGTTTCAACCAGCTCAACCCAAGGAAACGCTGCAACAGCACGAGATTGTGACCTCTCCGTGGTCCAAAGTAGGTGCAGACCTTTTCCACGCCAAGGGGCGTGACTACGTACTCCTGGTCGACTACTTCTCCAGTTACCCAGAAGTGGTGAAACTGTCCGACCTCACGTCGAAGGCATTAATCAAAGCCTGCAAAGAAACGTTCGCCAGGCATGGGATTCCGTTCACGGTAATGAGCGACAACGGTCCTTGCATTTACAGCCAGGAATGGTCTGATTTTGCACAGTCCTACAACTTCCGTCACGTAACCTCAAGTCCCCACTACCCGCAGTCAAACGGGGTCCATATTGTAAAGCGGTTGCTGTGCAAAGCTGCAGACTCAGGCTCCGACTTCAACCTGGCGATGATGGCATACAGGGCAACCCCACTGTCCACTGGGTTGTCTCCAGCACAGATGCTCATGAATCGCACTCTGAGAACCACAGTTCCAGCCATCCATGTTCCAGACCTTGACCACCTCGCGGTCTTACAGAAAATGCAGCAGTCACTGGCCCAACAGAAGGGCCACATACGATGCTCGTGCCACGGATCTACCCGAGCTGGTCCCAACTGATCCTGTTTGTGTCCAGTTGCCTGAGGGCGGCTGGTCAGCCACAGTTGTTGTGATCAAACAAGTGGCCCCAAGATCATTCCTTATCCGCATGGCTGATGACTCCCTGCTATGGCGCAACAGACGGGCACTGCGAAGAGTTCCACGCCCGCTACCTGACCGAAGTGCCCCGCCACCTACAATGCTTCCTCCGGACGTACCCTGCCACGAGGCCACCAATCTACCAGCATCCTGCTGGCCCATGCAACCACCGCGATGGCAGCAATCCCGCCTATCCACATGCAGGCGGCTCCTGTCGAACCTACCTGCCCAACACATCAGTTACCAGCACACCATTAAGCTTTTCTACTGCCCCCTTAGCGCCTCACTGCCGCGATCATATATTGATCCGTGTGGAAACCTGTTAAGCCAATAGCCAGGATTTTGGGGGGAAATTGTATAAATGCACTGCTTCCTCCCAAGGCTCACACACCTGCCCTATCCCCATAACCCCCCTAATCTTGTTGGACACATTAAGGGGCAATTTATCATGGCCAATCCACCTAACCTGCACATTCATAGATTATCATAGAATTTACAGTGCAGAAGGAGGCCATTCGGCCCATCGAGTCTGCACCGGCTCTTGGAAAGAGCACCCTACCCATGTTCAACACCTACACCCTATCCCCATAACCCAGTAACTCCACCCAACACTAAGGGCAATTTTGGACACTAAGGGCAATTTATCACAGCCAATCCACCTAACCTGCACATCTTTGGACTGTGGGAGGAAACCGGAGCACCCGGAGGAAACCCACGCACACACGGGGAGGATATGCAGACTCCGCACAGACAGTGACCCAAGCCGGAATCGAACCTGGGACCCTGGAGCTGTGAAGCAATTGTGCTATCCACAATGCTACCGTGCTGCCCACTCTTTGGAATGTGGGAGGAATTTCACCATTTAGTATGAACGAACTCCCAGAAACTTGAATTGTGTTATTTCCAGCATTGGATTAAGGAAATGTGGAAATGATAAGTGTACTAAAGGGAGCAAGGGGGAGAAGCTGGGAGATGCACCGCCTGTCTCCAGTTGTCATCCATGTGGATATCTCAATTGCTTAATCCTTTTGTAAAGTCAACATTCGGCCCGCTCTGTCACAGCACATGAAATTACTCCTGCCCCAACAATGCCACCTTCAATGGAGATATTTTGGAGGTGGGATCTGAAGAGAGTCTGGTTCACTGCATCAGGCAACAGCTCCAAAGGGGGTGGTGGTGCTTTAATGTTTTATCTATCTGCTGCAAATTGTACACCCACCCATTTCCCTCACGCAGTCACTGTGGAAATTCCAAACACAATTACGGGGTGAAGTTGGGGGTGGTGAAATTGTTGTTTACTTTAATCATGTTTGCATCTGTTCGTGTTCTTCCAATTCAAATTATATATTTTTTTTGCTGTACAGGCTTTAATCTGCTGCCATGTTTACTTTTGCTTAAATCTCTTCAGAATGCAGCAGCTGGAATTAGTCCAGCTCCCATTCCATTCCTTTAACTTTCGTCTGTCACACGTGCTACTGTGAATTCAGGAGAACAGGTGCCTTTTCTGATGCCTCATGCAAGTGACCATCCTTCACCTGTGTCTCTCTGCAATCTGTGTTTTTACTTGGGTCTTTTTACTTAGTCGTTTTATGATTGGCAGGGACACATAGCATTGAGAGTTAGGCTCTGATGTTGACCATTTGCACAGCAAGCCAGGATAAATGCTGCTAGGGGGAAAAATATATACTGGAATTTCATGTGCTCTGTGTGTCGTAGGAGATGTGATTTTGTACTAGTTCCCTTTCACTTCCATCTCTCTAGCTCAACAATAACCTATGTACCTGATTAATTTAATTTATTTTCACAATGCTGGGAGGATAGAGTCATAAGAGTTTTTACAGCCCATAAAGAGGCCTTTCAGCCCATCATGTCTGTGCCGGCCATATATACAGTGTCTGCCAAAAGCATAACTAAAGTGTCGTAAAAGTGAGAACATCATTGATTCTAACCATTCACTTGTTTACCTATATAGGGCTAATGGCATTTCATTCATAAGAAGAATGTTCCTTAGGGTTTAGATAATTGAGGGGTTGTGTTTAGTTCTAGTAAAATGTTAATAAGGCAGTTAGTGGGGTAGAGAGGTTGTAAGTAATGGGAGGAGCCAAGTCTGTAGCTGGCAGTTTAGCTTTTAGTCTGCTAAAGACAGGACTTTTAGGTTGTGCCTGGTAATGGTCTCTTTCCTTTGATGAAAGCAACTCTCTACGCAGACGGCAGCCAGTATCCCTGTGTTTGCTAACTTTATTTACAAATGGCTTTTGACCTGTAATGGGCTTTGCTTAATTGGAGATAGAGAAGGTACAAGTTAGAAGTAATAAAGTGTTTCCTTTTATTGTTAAGAATTGTTTAACTGTTAATTGTAAACTATTTTCTGTGATAATGTAGTTGGTCCTGTGTGAAGAATCAAGTTTGTTTTAATATAAAAAGTTCCCTATTTGTCAGTGGAACCACTCCTGGGGGTGAAGTATTCTTTCCTCACAATTTACAAATTACAAAATTGTTGGTGTTTCTTGCCCCTTTTCCTAACTTAATTGAGGTCTGGACTGGTACCGTAACACCTGGTGTTGATCCCTCTACTAAGGGGAAAGTTTCCTTCCTATCCATGTCCCTCAATTTGTTATACCTCATTGAGGTCTTCCCTCTGCCTTCTCTGCTCTAAGGAAAAAAAACTCCAGCCCAACCAGCCTCTCTTCAGAGCTGAAACACTCCAGCCCAGGCAACATCCTGGTGAATCTCCTCTGCAACTTTTCTAGTGCAATCACTTCCTTCCTATAATGTGGCAACCAGAACTACACACAGTACTGGCTATGGCCTAACAAGCATTTTATACAGCTCCATCATAACCTCACTGCTTTTATGTTCTATATATTCATTGCCTGTGTCTGATTGTCTTTGAGAAGGAGGTGGCCATTTTGAACTCTGGCAGTCTGTGCGTCTCAAGAGTCTATGGAAATCTCTTCCAAAGAGAGCAGTGGCGGCTAGTTCATCAGGTTGAGTTAGATTTTCGTTCACCAGGAATATGGGGGCAGACAGGAAAGTGGTGTTGAGGTCACAATCAGGTCAGCAATTACCTTATTGAATGGCAGAGCAGGCTAAGGGGCCGAATGGTCTACTCCTCCTAATTCCTATGTGTGGCTTGGGTACTTGCATTTGCACAATGCTGTTAAGGAGGGAGTTCCACGATTTTGAGCCAAGGAACGGCAATATAGAGTGGGATTTTCTACTTGCCCCATGGTGTGTTTTGGGGTGGAGAGTGCGGCCCACAATTGGCCGGCAGCGAGATCTTCTGATCTCAGCGTAGTCAATAGGATTTCCTGATGTATGTACCACCATCCCGCTGGCGGAACCGGCTAGAAAACCCCGGCAATCGTTCCAAGTTGAAGTATGTGACTTGGCGGGTGGGATGGTTGTGAGCTCACGCACTTGCCACTCTTGTCCTTCTAGGTGGTGATAGTTGCAGGTGGAGGTTGCATGTTTGAGAGATGCTGTGGAAACATGATGGGGTATGTTTCTTTTACTGAAAATCGGCTAAAGAGCTGCAGTGCTCATTCTCGCACTGTACAGACCAGAAAAGCAGTTTGATATAAGCTGGTCTCCACATATCTTTACGAACCAGCTAGAGAACCATCGCGACTTTACTCCAGGTGTACTTGATGGGAGTGCTGACTGCAGAATCAGGGCTGGAGATTATTTAGCTTTTATTTAACTTTTGTTATGATCCCTGGAGAGATCAATACCTTTTTAAAATAGATTAATTTCCTGGCCACCGACAACCAAAGGGCAAGGTTTAACGTTTTAAGGCTCCAATTATGACTTTTGTTACAATAAATCAAACATTACTTAACAAGCAATTAATACACCAAGCTACTTTCAGTGACTAACCAGTGCAATCAATATACACTTTATCCCTCTCACTCTGCACAGCAATCTGGCAGATATGTTGCATTACAGCACAGTTCCAAATTAATTCTGCTCTCCACTGATTCACCTTCTTGTGTCGATGTTGGGTTGAAACTTCCAGTGTCTTTCAAAACTTTTCCATTTAATATTAGTTTTATGGATCCGATTTTTCACCAGCAAGGCCCAAGTGATTAAATTGTGGATTTTACTTTATATTTATCTGTTGATGCTGATACACAAAACGTTTGAACTTGGTGTGCCTACTAACTTCCCATATGTTACACGAGCAGTATTTTCATGTGTCCTGTAGCTCATGTGACGTGTCCAAATGCTCGCTGATAGTGGTCAACCAACACAGGGGCTTGCTTGGGTACTCAAAGAACAATACAGCACAGGAACAGGCCCTTCGGCCCTCCAAACCTGTACCAGTAATGATACCAACGTTTGCCAAAACCCTCAGAAGGAACACAGAACAATACAGCACAACTCGGTTCCTCAACAGGAGGTGTACTACTGCAGTGGGTGTAGGAATTAGAAAAACTCATCCCAATATCATCTTCCCAACTCTGGTCCCTCAATTAGCACACCAGTCTCGAACGTTTTTGACACTCTTAAGTACACACTAAACTGCAGTGGGTGTAGGAATGATTCATTCCTGCATCCACAGGCATAATAATAATCGCTTTGTTTAAGACTTGTGTTGATTCAGGGCTCCTCCTGGGAAGACGAGAGTGTTTTCATGTTATCTTTTGGTAAGTATTTTGTCTTAAAGGTAGACTCTGAGGGAAGTACTTCCTTTATGCTATTCCTAATGAAGTTGGGTAACCACTCATTAAAGAACAAAATGCAAGATCTCACAATGAAGAGAAGAATCTGATTGATCCGTGTCCTGTTTTCCTGCAGATTGCTCTGAAATATGATCCTCAGAAGGAGGAAGAGTTGCGAGTCTGGATTGAGGGGATCACTGGGAAGCAGATTGGAGATAACTTCCAAAAAGGTCTAAAGGATGGTGTCATCCTTTGCGAGTGAGTACCTCCATTCTCTGATTTGTCAATATATTGGTAATTTGGCCAAACGTTAATGTGCTGAACAATTTGATCTTATTTTCCCAGCTCTTTGATCTTCCTCTCTCTATGATGCTGATTGAGGTTCAATGTGGTTGCGTCCACCCTTTGGTACTTCAGTCAAGTTGTTTTTTGTTTGATACTAAGTACCCAGAACCGCTGGACTGTTCCGCCATAGGGTGGGGGCGCATCACATCCATGTCTGATATTTGTATTGTGGCACGGAGGTTAATTGTCGCACCCCAATTGGTGTCCCGACTGAGGTCAGCTGATCTCCCATCATGAGGTATCACTTGTAAAGCTTCACCTTTGGATTTGGATTGGATTTATTTATTGTCACATGTACCGAGGGATAGTGAAAGTATTGTTCTGCTTACAGCCCAGACAGATTATTCCATACTTGAAAAACATAGGGCAAACATAAATACACAATGTAAATACATAGACAGAGGCATCGGGTGAAGCATACGGGAGTGCAGTACTACTCAGTAGAGCAGATGTGTGAGGAGATCAGTTCAGTTCATAAGAGGGTTATTTAGGAGTCTGGTAACAGCGGGGAAGAAGCTATTTTTTAATCTGTTAGTGCATGTTCTCAGACTTTTCTATCTCTTGCTCAATGGAAAAAGTTGGAAGGGTGAATACCCCGGGTAGGAGGGGCCTTTGATTATGCTGCCCGCTTTCCCCAGGCAACGGGAGGTGTATATGGAGTCAATGGATGGGAGGCGGGTTTGTGTGATGGACTGGGTTGTGTTCACAACTCTCTGTAGTTTCTTACGGTCTTGGGCCCAGCAGTTGCCATACCAGGCTGTGATGCAGCCAGATAGCATGCTGTCTATGGTGCATCTGTAAAAGTTGGAAGGGTCAATGTGAACATGCCAATTTTCTTATTTTCCTGAGAAAGTATAGATATTGGTTTTTTTTATTAAATATTTTATTGAAAATTTTTGGTCAACCAACACAGTACATTGTGCATCCTTTACACAATATTATAACAACACAACTTCTTCCCATTTCCCTTTTAGTTCATCTACCATAGTCTCCCCTTCGTCCCTCATTTCCCTATATATATATCTGACACCTTACCATCCCCCACCCATGTCTTTGAGATCACTCTGTCCTGCAACTCTTGTGTCGGGAGCTGCGGGAATTCCCTCACCTGTTGCCTCGCAAAAGCCCTCAGTTGCATATACCTGAATGCATTCCCTTGGGGCAACCCATATTTCTCGGTCAGCGCTCCCAGACTCGCGAACTTCCCATCCACAAACAGATCTTTCAGTTGCGTTATTCCTGCTCTTTGCCACATTCCATATCCCCCATCCATTCCCCCCGGGGCAAACCTATGGTTGTTTCTTATCGGGGACCCCCCCCAAGGCTCCAGTCTTTCCCCTATGCCGTCTCCACTGTCCCCAAATCTTCAGTCTAGCCACCACCACCGGGCTTGTGGTGTAGTTCCTCGGTGAGAACGGCAATGGGGCTGTCACCATAGCCTGTAGGCTAGTCCCCCTACAGGACGCCCTCTCTAATCTCTTCCACGCCGCTCCCTCCTCCTCTCCCATCCACTTACTCACCATTGAAATATTAGCGGCCCAATAATACTCACTTAGGCTCGGTAGTGCCAGCCCCCCCCTATCCCTGCTACGCTGTAGGAATCCCTTCCTCACTCTCGGGGTCTTCCCGGCCCACACAAAACCCATGATGCTCTTTTCAATCCTTTTAAAAAAAGCCTTCGTAATCACCACCGGGAGGCACTGAAACACAAAGAGGAATCTCGGGAGGACCACCATCTTAACCGCCTGCACCCTCCCTGCCATTGACAGGGATACCATATCCCATCTCTTGAAATCCTCCTCCATCTGTTCCACCAACCGCGTTAAATTTAACCTATGCAATGTGCCCCAATTCTTAGCTATCTGGATCCCCAGGTAACGAAAGTCCCTTGTTACCTTCCTCAACGGTAGGTCCTCTATTTCTCTACTCTGCTCCCCTGGATGCACCACAAACAACTCACTTGTCCCCATGTTCAATTTATACCCTGAAAAATCCCCAAACTCCCCAAGTATCCGCATTATTTCTGGCATCCCCTCCGCCGGGTCCGCCACGTATAGTAGCAAATCGTCCGCATACAAAGATACCCGGTGCTCTTCTCCTCCCCTAAGTACTCCCCTCCACTTCTTGGAACCCCTCAACGCTATCGCCAGGGGCTCAATCGCCAGTGCAAACAATAATGGGGACAGAGGGCATCCCTGCCTTGTCCCTCTATGGAGCCGAAAATATGCAGATCCCCGTCCATTCGTGACCACGCTCGCCACTGGGGCCCTATACAACAGCTGCACCCATCTAACATACCCCTCTCCAAAACCAAATCTCCTCAACACCTCCCACAAATAATCCCACTCCACTCTATCAAATGCTTTCTCGGCATCCATCGCCACTACTATCTCCGTTTCTCCCTCTGGTGGGGCCATCATCATTACCCCTAACAACCTCCGTATATTCGTGTTCAGCTGTCTCCCCTTCACAAACCCAGTTTGGTCCTCGTGGACCACCCCCGGGACACATTCCTCTATTCTCATTGCCATTACCTTGGCCAGGACCTTGGCATCTACATTTGGGAGGGAAATAGGTCTATAGGACCCGCATTGTAGCGGGTCCTTTTCCTTCTTTAAGAGAAGCGATATCGTTGCTTCAGACATAGTCGGGGGCAGTTGTCCCCTTTCCTTTGCCTCATTAAAGGTCCTCGTCAGTACCGGGGCGAGCAAGTCCACATATTTTCTATAGAATTCGACTGGGAATCCATCCGGTCCCGGGGCCTTTCCCTCCTGCATGCTCCTAATTCCTTTCACCACTTCTTCTACCTCGATCTGTGCTCCCAGTCCCACCCTTTCCTGCTCTTCCACCTTGGGAAATTCCAGCCGATCCAAGAAGCCCATCATTCTCTCCCTCCCATCCGGGGGTTGAGCTTCATATAATTTTTTATAAAATGTCTTGAACACTCCATTCACTCTCTCCGCTCCCCGCTCCATCTCTCCTTCCTCATCCCTCACTCCCACTATTTCCCTCGCTGCTCCCCTTTTCCTCAATTGGTGTGCCAGCAACCTGCTCGCCTTCTCCCCATATTCGTACTGTACACCCTGTGCCTTCCTCCATTGTGCCTCTGCAGTGCCTGTAGTCAGCAAGTCAAATTCTACATGTAGCCTTTGCCTTTCCCTGTACAGTCCCTCCTCCGGTGCTTCCGCATATTGTCTGTCCACCCTCAAAAGTTCTTGCAGCAACCGCTCCCGTTCCTTACTCTCCTGCTTCCCTTTATGTGCCCTTATTGATATCAGCTCCCCTCTAACCACCGCCTTCAGCGCCTCCCAGACCACTCCCACCTGGACCTCCCCATTATCATTGAGTTCCAAGTACTTTTCAATGCACCCCCTCACCCTTAGACACACCCCCTCATCTGCCATTAGTCCCATGTCCATTCTCCAGGGTGGGCGCCCTCCTGTTTCCTCCCCTATCTCCAAGTCCACCCAGTGTGGAGCGTGATCCGAAATGGCTATAGCCGTATACTCCGTTCCCCTCACCTTCGGGATCAATGCCCTACCCAGCACAAAAAAGTCTATTCGCGAGTAGACTTTATGGACATAGGAGAAAAACGAGAACTCCTTACTCCTAGGTCTGCTAAATCTCCACGGGTCTACACCTCCCATCTGCTCCATAAAATCTTTAAGTACCTTGGCTGCTGCCGGCCTCCTTCCAGTCCTGGACTTCGACCTATCCAGCCCTGGTTCCAACACCGTATTAAAATCTCCCCCCATTATCAGCTTTCCCATCTCTAGGTCCGGAATGCGTCCTAGCATCCGCCTCATAAAATTGGCATCATCCCAGTTCGGGGCATATACGTTTACCAAAACCACCGTCTCCCCCTGTAGTTTGCCACTCACCATCACGTATCTGCCCCCGTTATCCGCCACTATAGTCTTTGCCTCGAACATTACCCGCTTCCCCACTAATATAGCCACCCCCCTGTTTTTCGCATCTAGCCCCGAATGGAACACCTGCCCCACCCATCCTTTGCGTAGCCTAACCTGGTCTATCAGTTTCAGGTGCGTTTCCTGTAACATAACCACATCTGCATTAAGTTTCTTAAGGTGTGCGAGTACCCGTGCCCTCTTTATCGGCCCGTTCAGCCCTCTCGCGTTCCACGTGATCAGCCGAGTTGGGGGGCTTCCTACCCCCCCCCCCCTTGTCGATTAGCCATCACCTTTTTCCAGCTCCTCACCCGGTTCCCACGCAGCTGTATCTCCCCCAGGCGGTGCCCCCCCGCCCATCCTCTCCCATACCAGCTCCCCCCTCTCCCCAGCAGCAGCAACCCAGTAATTCCCCCCTCCCACCCCCCCCCGCTAGATCCCCCGCTAGCGTAATTACTCCCCCCATGTTGCTCCCAGAAGTCAGCAAACTCTGGCTGACCTCGGCTTCTCCCCGTGACCTCGGCTCGCACCGTGCGACGCCCCCTCCTTCCTGCTTCTCTATTCCCGCCATGATTATCATAGCGCGGGAACCAAGCCCACGCTTCTCCCTTGGCCCCGCCCCCAATGGCCAACGCCCCATCTCCTCCACCTCCCCTCCTCCCCCCATCACCACCTGTGGGAGAGAGAAAAGTTACCGCATCGCAGGATTCGTACATAAAACCCCTCTTTGCCCCCCACATTCGCCCCACCACTTTGTTCGAACGTTCTTTTTAATAACCCGCTCATTCCAGTTTTTCTTCCACAATAAAAGTCCACGCTTCATCCGCCGTCTCAAAGTAGTGGTGCCTCTCTCGATATGTGACCCACAGTCTTGCCGGTTGCAGCATTCCAAATGTTATCTTCTTTTTATGAAGCACCGCCTTGGCCCGATTAAAGCTCGCCCTCCTTCTCGCCACCTCCGCACTCCAGTCTTGATAAACGCGGATCACCGCGTTCTCCCATTTACTACTCCGAGTTTTCTTCGCCCATCTAAGGACCATTTCTCTATCCTTAAACGGAGGAATCTCACCACTATGGCTCTGGGAATTTCTCCTGCTCTCGGTCCTCGCGCCATCACTCGGTATGCTCCCTCCACCTCCAACGGACCTGCCGGGGCCTCCGCTCCCATTAACGAGTGCAGCATCGTGCTCACATATGCCCCGACGTCCGCTCCCTCCACACCTTCAGGAAGACCAAGAATCCTCAGGTTGTTCCTCCTTGCGTTGTTTTCCAGTGCCTCCAACCTTTCCACACATCGTTTCTGATGTGCCTCCTGCGTTTCCGTCTTCACCACCAGGCCCTGTATATCGTCCTCATTCTCGGCTGCCTTTGCCTTCACGACCCAAAGCTCCCGCTCCTGGGTCTTTTGTTCCTCCTTTAGCCCTTCGATCGCCTGTAGTATCGGGGCCAACAACTCTTTCTTCATTTCCTTTTTGATCTCTTCCACACAGCATTTCAAGAACTCTTGTTGTTCAGGGCCCCATGTTAAACTGCCACCTTCCGACGCCATCTTGGTTTTTGCTTGCCTTCCTTGCCGCTGTTCTAAAGGATCCACTGCAATCTGGTCACTTCCCTCTCCTTTTTCCATCCGTATCCAGGGGGGATTCCCTTCTGGTTTACCGCACAGTGTTTTTAGCCGTCAAAATTGCCGTTGGGGCTCCTATCAAGAGCCCAAAAGTCCGTTTCACAGGGAGCTGCCGAAATGTGCGACTCAGCTGGTCATCGCCGCACCCGGAAGTCCCAGTATAGATATTGTTGTGCTTTCTTGGTCATAACATCGACGTGGGTGGACCAGGACAGATTGTTGGTGATGTGCACACTTAGTAATTTGAGCACAGTAAGAAGTCTTACAACACCAGGTTAAAGTCCAACAGGTTTGTTTCAAACACTAGCTTTCCGAAAGCTAGTGATTCGAAACAAACCTGTTGGACTTTAACCTGGTGTTAAGATGTCTTACTGTGCTCACCCCAGTCCAATGCCGGCATCTCTACATTCTAGTAATTTGAAGCCGTCAACCATCTCCACCTCAGCATCACTGATGTAGACAGGGATGTGAACGATACTTTGCTTCCTGAAGTCAATGACCAGCTCTTATTAGTTTTGCTAACGTTGAGGAAGAGATTGTTGTTGTTGTTACACCATGCCCTGAGGTTCTTTATCTCCCTCCTGTATTCTGACTCATCGTTGTTCGATATCCGACCCACTGCAGTTGTGTTGTCAGCAAACCTTTTTTTAAAATTTAGAGTACCCAATTCATTTTTTCCAATTAAGGGGCAATTTAGCGTGGCCAATCCACCTACCCTGCACATCTTTGGGTTCTTGGGGGTGAAACCCACGCAAACACGGGGAGAATGTGCAAACTCCACATGGACAGTGACCCAGAGCCAGGATCGAACATGGGACCTTGGCGCCGTGAGGCAGCAGGGCTAACCCACTGCGCCACCGTGCTGCCCGTGTTATCAGCAAACCTGTCGATGGAGTTGGAGCAGTCATGTTTGCTGCCTTACTGACAATTGATTTTCTGTCACTTACTTTTTCTAACATTGGACGGGGAGTTTCCACTCTTTTTTTTCTTGGGCAGGTTCGGTAACAGCGAAAGATCTCATCAGAAGTCCCAAATTGCAAGCACTTGATGCGATCGTAAAAGTAAAAGTTACAGGAACAGCTTGAATAGTATAATAGGACTGTTGCACTTGCTGGGTTGGTAGCCTTCATTCTTTGGAAGCTGGTTCTAGTGAGATCTTCAATTGTAGGGGCATTGCAACCGCTCCTGACCCTCTTCACAACTGGGCTGGATATACACCAGGACAGGTGATTGGAAAGTGGAGTCGGCATTGTTCTGTTTTGGGTTCAGGATCTGGATTGGTTTTCTTTAGGGTTTGCCTGTAACCTTAAGAATGCTACCATAGGCTGTTATTCGTAAAGAAATAAACATTTGTGTTTGTATACAGATCTATATACATCTCCTTACTCATCACCAGGTTATACTCCCCACTAGATCTCAGTCTCTTAATCATGTGACATTGCTTCACAGTTACACCAGTATCGGGTGCTCTGATGTTAACTCTTTACAGGAAGCTGGTTGACATTTTCTCCCCCCCCCCCCCCCCCCCCCACCCCCACCCCCCCCCCCCCACCACCACCACCACCACCACCACCTTAATCAGGGGACTGTATCAACTTGTAGCACCTTGGCGTCCACTCTGACTGAGATCAACCAACTGCTCGTGGAGGGATGAGCAGTGAGTCACTACGCCAGTGGTCTTCCTGTCTGGGGCTGAATAGAGCAGAGTTGTGGTTTGTTAAATTGAACAGGAATGCCCACACGTCTGAGCTCAGCAATGTAATGATGTCATGGCATTTGCTGCATAAAGGGCCAAATGTCAACTAGGTTCTACATTCTTCTCCAGTGACTTTGATTATTCTTGCGTGTATTTTTGGCTGTGGTTTTAATCTGAGCGGATACAGGCCAATGTGTCGGTGAACATCCGATGTGTATGCTGAAGCTGCTTTTACACTGCCCTTAACAGTGGGAACTTGGAATCATAGAGTCCCAACAGAGCAGAAGGAGGCCATTTGATCCATCAGGTCTGCACGGCCCTCCTACCTAGGCCCAAGCCCCTGTCCTACCTCCGTAACTTTGTAATGCAACCTAACTTTTGGGCACTATGGGGCAATTTAGCATGGCCACTCCACCTAACCTACACATATTTGGACTGTGGGTGGAAACCAAAGCACGTGGAGGAAGCCTATGCAGACACTGGGAGAGTGTGGAAACTCCGCACAGATAGTCACCCAAGGCCGGAATTGAACCAGGTCCCTGGCGGCAGTGCTAACTACGGACATCTTCCTGACACTGATGTCTCTGCACAGTGGTCTGCAGTAATAACCCCAGGCTGAGGCCTGTAGGCATGGATAGAATTAAATTGTATTTAATGTTTACACCTCATTATATGATGATAGAAACAAAGCACCACACAGCATGGGATCTTATTCAATGCAGGCAACACTGTGGGGTGTAGGATCAGTGTTGTGCGTAGTGCAACAAGATGTAACAGTCATAGTCGGCAGTGCTCCTGTGTTGGGCCCAGTCACATTTCAGATTAACAGTGAAGAACCAAAATTCCCAGATGTTTTCTGGATGAAGGAATTTCATGGTCGATGGTTAAGCCAGAAGGATGCTTGATGCAATAGGCCCTTGCACCACATAAATATGGAGGGTCAGTACTAATTCTGTTGATTTTGGATAATACTTTGCTTTGCTGCTCTCACAGCTTGTCAGCAAGACGACATCCCCAGAAATGTAGTATTCCTCAGTACTGCCCTGAACCATCAGCCCAGATAATGTACGCATATCCCGAGAGTAGGGCTGGAGCCAATGATCGTCTACTGACACCGAGGTGAAAGTGCTGTCACTGAACCAAACCGAAATATTCCATGGAATATAATAAACTTCAGCCGGAATTTTCCGTTCCTGTTCGCGCGGGTGGGTTCGGTGGCGAGGAGCAGAAAATGTCACGAGAAGGCCAAAGTCGTGTTTTACGTTGATGTATAGAAGGGAAGCGATTGTTCCCCCTCCCCCTGTCCGTGGCGGGCTGCCGGTCAGCATCACAACTTCATTGTAATAAATTAGCATCTCATTATCAGGCCCACACACCAGGATCATAGCCCCCCCCCCAAATCGGGCCCACACACCAGGATCATACTCCCCCATCAGGCCCACACACCAGGATCATACACCCTCCCCCCGCCCCCCCCCCCCCCCCCAAAAATCGGGCCCACACACCAGGATCATACTCCCCCATCGGGCTCACACACCAGGATCATACTCCCCCCCCCCCCATTGGGCCCACACCCCAGGATCATACACCCTCCCCCCCCCCCCCCCCCCCCAATCGGGCCCACACACCAGGATCATACTCCCCCATCGGGCTCACACACCAGGATCATACTCCCCCCATTGGGCCCACACACCAGGATCATATTCCCCCATTGGGCCCACACACCAGGCTCATCATCCCCCCAAAATCAGGACCATACACCAGAATCATACCCCTCCTCCATCGGGCCCATAGACAGGAATCATACCCCCCCCACATTGGGGCTCATACACCAGAATCCTACCCCCCCCCCAAAATCGGGCCCATACACCAGAATCATACCCCCCATCGAGTCCATACACCAGAATCATACCCCCCATCGAGCCCATACACCAGAATCATACCCCCCACGACAAATAATGCATGCACGGTGGTGTGGTGCCACATCAGCACACCGTACAACTGGTCCCAGAAAGCGAGCAATACTCCCAAAGGAGCTCGGAGGTAGCATGGAGAAGGGTGGCTTGGGGTGGAAAGAGGGTCATGCCATGGAGGTGCCAGGGTGTGCATCTGGGTAAAGGTTGTTTCCTGGTCTGCTTGCTGTGCGGCCTTTAGAAATAGCCCCCAAGTCGTTTCACTGAGTTGATGGCGGGCAGGCAAATCAGAGGCCACCTGCCTGCCTGCCTTTTTTTAAAATTCATTTTATTACAAACATGTATCAAAACAGGTTACAGCGAATAAACCCCCCGGGAAACATACTTCCCAACAACCAACTATACAGTCTGTACAGATTTTCCCCCTTTTTCACCCCTCCCCTCCCCGCGGCGAACAGCCAGTCAAACACAGTCACAAACATCCCCCACCTTTCCTCAAACCCCCCTGAAGGGTCCCTTAACTCATACTTTATCTTCTCTAATCGTAGGAAGTCGTACAGGTCACAAAACCAAGCCTCTACTTTGGTGGCGATGCCGACCGCCCCTCCAGCAAAATTCGCCGCCATGCAATCAGAGAAGCAAAGGCCAAGACATCGGCCTTCCCCCTCTCCATGAGCTCCGGCTTCTCTGAAACCCCAAACATCACCACCAAAGGGTCCGGGTCCACCTCCTCCTCCACTATCCTGGCTAAGACTGCGAACATTCCCACCCAGAATCTTCCCAATTATTTGCAAAATAATTGTCCAAAATTGCCCTTAGTGTTGAGTGGGGGTGTTGACCTTGGGTGGGGTGCTCTTTCCAAGAGCCGGTGCAGACTCAATGGGCCAAATGGCCTCCTTCTGCACTGTAAATTCTATGAAAAAAATTCTATGAACATGTGCACGTGATTCGCTGGTCCCCATCCACACCTCCCTCACTCTCTGCTACCCCTGAAAGAACCCACTCATTCTCGCCCGAGCGATATGCACCCTGTGCACCACCTTAAACTGTATCAGGCTCACCCTTGCACAAGAGGTGGTCCCGTTTACCCTACACAGTGCCTCACTCCAATCTCCCCAATTGATCACCCCTCCCAACTCCGCTTCCGATTTCTCCTTGATCTTCACCACCTGCTCGCCTCTTTGCTTCCCCCAGTCACTTATATGTATCCCCAATTCTTCCCTCCCCTTCCACATCCTGAAGCAGCAGTCGCTCCAGCAGGGTGGATCCCGGCCACCTAGGGAACCCCCTCCAGACCTTTCGCGCAAAGTCTCTAGCCTGCAGATACCTGAATTCGCTCCCCCTCGGCAGCTCTACCCTCTCCCTTAGCTCCTCCAGACTGGTGAAAACTTGCTCCAGACTGGTGAACCTTTGCCTGCCTGCTTTTTGTTCGAGGTCTTGCACTATATGCCGGCAAAAGCCGCCATTGCCATCAGCAGCCTCAACGCCACTTTTCCTACCTGACATCAGCCTTGGCCGATATCGTAAACTATCTCACCCTATTCAATCATTGTAGATCAGTGGTACTGTTGGTGCTTGTATCCTTCCTGAATGTTAAAATCCTGTAAATATAAATTGCAGCTGTACTTTCTCCCCTCTAACAGGGTCCTTTTTCCTTTCCTTCTCTCTAATTGATAGACTCATCAACAAAATCAGGCCCAACTCTGTGAAGAAAATCAACCATTCAGCTTTAAACTGGCATCAGGTAAAGCGTTATATTTGATTGTAATAGGAGGAGAAAGTTTGACGACATATTTGCTGGAATTCCAGCTTCTCAAAACATTAATAAAGGAAATTCCGGGTTTCTATTAGTGCGACAAAAAGAAGGTAAAGGCCAGGGAGAAGAGGCGAGCAGCCAGAGTGAACGAGTGTTAAAGGGGATGAGCTCTTGAGGCAAGGTCTCAAACTCTGTTCCAATGAGGTGATGGTTAAAGTGTTGAGCGGGACTTTGAGGGACCAAAAACAAAATGGAACTTAGATGAGAAATTCAACTTGAGCTTAAAAAATAAACAGGGAGAGTCAGAACCGCGGCCAAATCTAAATGATAAAAAATGCATTCAAATTCTTTTGCGGTTGAGAATTAATCCATTTTTGTTTTGAACAGCTGGAGAATTTGTCCAATTTTATCAAGGCGATGCAGAATTATGGTATCAAACCACACGATACATTTGAGGCAAATGACCTTTTTGAGAATGGGAATCTAACGCAGGTACAGACAGCGCTGCTGGCCCTGGCTGGAATGGTAAGTATCAGTCCAGTAGCAGCTAAAGTAATTCACTTGGCACAGATTACAGATCTGTTAGGTTGCAGCTTTCAACATTTCACCGTCTGTGCCCCCAAATCATTTGGCAGAGTCGCCTGTCACTCCCATTGCCGGTCCACCTGCGTTTGGGGGGGGGGGGGGGGGGAACATTGACAATTACCTTTCATCAGTCCTTCCATTTCATCCTCGCCTTCCTCTCCTTCCCCCCTCTCCTCCCTTACTCCAAAAAGCATTGGTGTGCGTAAAAACTGACTGTGTGCGAGTATAAAATCTTTAGAATCCCGAGAAGGCGGCACGGTAGCATAGCGGTTAGCACCGTTGCTTCACAGTTCCAGGATCCCAGGTTCGATTCCTGGCTTGGGTCACTGTCTGTTCTCCCTGTGTCTGCGTGGGTTTCCTCCAGGTGCTCCGGTTTCCTCCCACAGTCCAAAAATGTGCGGGTTAGGTGGATTGGCCATGCTAAATTGCCCTTGGTGTCCAAAAACGTTTAGGTGGGGCCACTGGGTTACGGGGATATGGTGGAGGTGTGGGCTTGGGTGGGGTACTCTTTCCAAGGGCAGGTGCAGACTCGATGGATCGAATTGGCCTCCCTCTGCACTGTAACTTCTATGTAAATTCCAAAAGTAAAGTCCACAACATGGCATACAGCACGTAGGTCCCAGTAGGGACTACTGAACATGCCGGTCCCAATCGGGCTGGAATTTAAGCATTTGTTTCACAAGCTCCAAGTACTAGGCCCTGTTTCCTCAGGGGGGGCAGCTCAAATTTCACGTGCCCCACTGGGAGATCAATTGGGTCATCCCCATGGGCCTCATGAGGGTTATTACAGTAAGGATAATTGCAGTACCCTTTGGAGTTATTTTACACCTCTGTCTTGTGCTTTTATTCCCCTTGTTTTTTTCATCTTCTGTTTCCTCCACATGACTGCTAGCTCCGTGTTGAGGTGATGGTTCCACAAGTGTCGGACCCACTTATCCTTCTCGTGATATTGGCGGGTTGTGGGTGACCTTCTCAATCATCAGTCTTGCCCCTTACTCAACACAGACCTGGAATCTTGTACCATTATAGCCCATTTGAACCTGGGCTCTGCATTTGCCCTTGAGGCATTAGGGGATCAAATAAAATATTTATTTAAGCATTGATCCCTGGAAACTTAAAAAGGGTCAGAGTTCAGAGAGTCTGTGATATCAAGGCCACTTTCGGTTATGGAGATTTCCTCATTGTGTTGCCATAGACCGCTGGAGGAGTGTGAATGAAAATTGAGCTGTATAGTGCGGGGCAGCAGCCATGATATAATGGCAGGCTAGTGGAGCACAGTTAATTGGGCCAAATGGCCGGTATCTGTATTCCGAATCGTTAAATAATATTCAGTCTCTTCTCACCCTAGGCGAAAACAAAAGGAATGAATGCCGGAGTTGATATTGGTGTCAAATATGCCGACAAACAGCAGCGCTCTTTCAATCAGGAGACATTGAATGCAGGACAATGTGTCATTGGACTTCAGGTATTAATTCGGGACTTTTATGTATGTTTTTTATTATTAAGGGGCAATTTAGTGTGGCCAATCTACCTACCCTGCACATCTTTGGGTTGTGGGGGTGAGATCCACACAGGCATGGGGAGAATGTGCAAACTCCACATGGACCGTGACCCAGGGCTAGGATCGAACCCAGGTCCTCGGTGGCATGAGGCAAACATTTATGTATGTTATTGCAAAGACTTCTGATGGGAATGAACTGTTGGAACCATACAGAGTAGGACGTTCTGGTGTCAGACCCCAGCCGTGATAACAATAAGGATGATATTAGCTTTGTATTTCAGTTTGGGCTGCTACTCTCGATCACTGTACAGCAATCCATGCTGAAAAATTCATGTGTGCGGACATTGGGTGAGGATAGTTTGTGGACTTGGCTTTGATATTCCTGCAGTTGAAAAACTTAATGACCCCTGCCTCTGAGCGTTGCATGTGGATAATGGCCATTGGTCGAGGGACTGAGGGGAACCTGGTGTCCGTGTAATCCAACCCGAATCAGTGTCTTCAGGAAAGGAGGGGAGAAAACAAATCGAATGTGCAAACAAGAATGTGCTGCACGTGTTTGTAATAGTCTCTCTCTGGTTGGCTGTCTCTCATCCATCTATGCATTGTGTTCATGGTGTCTTTGCTATAGATGGGGACCAATAAATGTGCCAGCCAGACTGGAATGAGTGCCTATGGTACCAGACGACATCTTTATGATCCAAGATCCCAAATTCCTGCTTCAATGGACCAGTCTACTATTAGTTTACAGATGGGGACCAACAAAGGAGCAAGTCAGGTTTGTGCCACATGTTAAGTTAACAATTGAAAACCGGGAAGCAAAAGTCCAATCTTCAGCTATGACCGTATGCACGGATCAGAGGTGGCTCCGTGACTGGACTCTCACCTCGGAGTCAGAAGGTTGCGAGTTTGTGCCCCACGCACTTCAGAGCCTTGAGCATCAAGTCTGGGCTGACATTCTGATGCCATACTGGGGAGAATGTTGAACTGTCAGGCGCCATGGTTCAGACCAGGCCTTAAAATGGGGCCCAATTTTCCCTCTCCGGATACCCAAAGACCTATTGATCTTCATCTTGAATAAACTCTCTTTGAGCAGCCACAGCCCACTGCGATAAAGATTCACAACGCCATACAAAGACATTTCTCCTCGCCCTAGTCCTAAATGGCAGACCCAATATATTGTATTAGAATGTTGTTGAACAACTCCCATTGAGCATGTGCATCCCCCCCCCCCCCCCCCCCCCCCCACCCCCCGACTCCTACCTCCTGCCCAACTTCTCGCCATGTCCCTCAATCCTTTCACTCTCACTAATGTTTGGCTATTTCTTGATCTCCAAGATGCCAGGGAAGCCGACGATCTGCTTTCATCTGCTTCCCCCGTATTTTACTTCAGGGTCTGATTATTCTTGAAGTAATTTTTTTCCCCCTAGAATTCCTTTCTTATTCCAAGTGGGGTGGTTTTATTTTTTTCTCCCTCCTGTTATAAGACAACATTAATCCTGGTTGGCTGTCCTTGGGCAGACTGTTGCTGTTGATATGCAGTTTCTGCCCATTTGTAATTTGAACAATAACCTTTTCTCCCCCCCCCCCCCCCCCCCCCCACTCTCGTTCAGGCTGGGATGACTGCACCAGGCACCCGAAGACCCATTTACGATAAGAAGCTGTGCACTGAACAGTGCGACAACAGTACCGCTTCTCTGCAAATGGGCAGCAACCAAGGAGCCACCCAGAGCGGCACCAACTTTGGCCTAGGTCGCCAGATCTACGATCCCAAGTATTGTTCAAATGCTGGGCCTGGACTGAATGGAAGCAATTTGGATTACAATGCAGAGCACGGCCCAGAAAGCCGTGCTGACTTATCCTGAACAATACGAGTGAACCCATCACGGAACGTGGTAATGATGGGAAAAAAAGTGACTCCCTGTCTAACTTCTACATACGGTCAACTGCTCAAGGCTAAAATCCCCAATATCATATACGGACTGTTCCCAAACGTCTCTCCATTTCTGATTTTTACGTTAATGGATGTGACCATAAATTGATTTACATGCTTTTGAATCTGTGAATTTTTAACTTGCATTTTAACCCTGCTATGATTGAGCAAAGGTGAATGTTGTTTCTTTTTTTAAAGTCCGTTTCTTCAAAAAAAAAAATGAAAGCAAGGTTTCTTTGGAGTCGATTTGAAATCGGCTGACACTGGAGAAGGAAAGTGGGAAGGGCTGGGGGGGGGAAATATTTTTAGTTTCAGTAATAAAAAAGCAGCAGCAAAGTATGATGCTGCTTAAATAGTATTTAGAGAGTGCCCTCCGACCCACTTCAGTAATTGTGACTCATCGCCATTATTGTTTCCATTAACAGTTTAGCACAGCATGTCTTATGTATTTTCTTTTACACAAATATCCTCTCTTCCCAGAAGAAAGTGAGAATGTTCCAGAATTCCAATGTCCCCCAAAGACCAATCGCTCATGCGAGCAGGCTGGGTGGGAAAATGCAGCCACCTGTTTCCAATTTTTCCACCCTGCCAACTCCAATAACGTTCCAAGGCCATTGCGTTTACATTTTCTTTTTGTTGTTGTTGCTTTTAAAAACAAACTGGATTCTTTTCAAATCTGACTAACATTCCAGAGGATTAGGAGTGTGGAGATTGTGAACCCTCAGGACGAAGCCTTGCGCAATGCTTGGGGCCCGTGAGCTGCCGAGCTTTGGTTTACCCATACAGGAGCGAGGCGGATACTTTTACGGTGAAAATGTTTTTTTTCTCCACTCAATGTCTGGTCTCACGATTTTGACTAATATCTTTTTTACAAAGCTTGGACTGTGGTTATTACTGAGCCTGTTGACTGGCAGTACTTAATCATGTGTGATTCGCTTAACGTGCGACACTCTTCATAGCATCCTGCTCGACGTCTGCAACCCCTTCCCATGCATGTGTGGCCATTAGTAGTATAATTAATAGCTATAGCTTCAGATACCCAATTTGGGAGCACAGGAACCTGACCTGAACTGGGGCATTTTACATTATGATGTTATCATATACCGACCAGTCCACATGGCTGTAATCCTGGTATTAAGACCATTAGGAATGTTTGTAGAAGGCAGTACTTGCACGTCATGTGGTATTGGCAATGTCAGAAAACCCACAGACAGAGAGAATAACTGCCACGTCCCCACTGAAGTATCCTGAAAATAATATCCACATCCAGGGGCAGGGAGCTATGTCAGCATCATTTTCATTCGACTCTTTGGAGAATAATTCTTCCCAACAGCCACCCTTGATTTTATATCACAAAATTAAGGGCGTCAACTCTAGGAAAATCTGTCCGATTGACTTTACTCCATTTTCCCATGTATTCTGCTGAACAGAACATTGAACTGCTCCTATACAATAGAGAACGCCGTCTCTTACATACTTTACAGTCTCTCTTTTTTTTCTCTCTCTCTCTCCCGTGTGGATCAATCATCACCAGTGAAGTGTGCCCTGTATTTTGTATGCAGATTATTTGTAACTTTTTAGTTATTAAATGTTTTTGTCATTTTCCTTGTGCAGTTTTATTTGACAGCATTTGTTTCACATTTGCAACTTCTAATGTACAAGTGAGATCTCTTGTGACATTGCTCTGGATAGCTGAGCGTCTCACCCCATTGGTTGAGGTAATTAACTATTAACCTGGCTGTCCCTTCGAAGACCCAACTACTCCAAATGGGCAAACTCGAGTAACTGTGTTCAGCACGTTTAAAATCCTTACAGTCAGAGGGCAATTGTAATTGTTTGTAAATATCAGGCTGGGGTGAAAATTATCACATTCTTTTGTGTCTGTGAGGAAGATTGATGATGGATGCGGATGACCAACATGTGTCTGGCGGGTGACAGATGCAAAATAAACTTTTTGGTCAGTCATTGTCTTAAGGTTTGGCATTTCCAAGAATGCCCCAAAGTCCAAGTTACAGTTCCTTGGTGGAAAGGAAATTACTTGTGTGTTGTGTTTACTTGATGACAATTAAGCTTTATGATCTTAACTGTAGGATAATACATTGTAGAAAATGTGTATAAACAAATGTTCACGCATCTGTTGCATGCTTACATTATTGTCTAATAGCAGCACAGTGGTTAGCACTGTTGCTTCACAGGGCCAGGGATCTGTGGTCGATTCCCCGCTTGGGTCACTGTCTGTGCGGAGTCTGCACGTTCTCCCTGTGTCTGCGTGGGTTTCCTCCGGGCGCTCTGGTTTCCTCCCACAAGTCCCGAAAGACGTGCTGTTGGGTGAATTGGACATTCTGAATTCTCCCTCGTTGTACCCGAACAGATGCCGGAGTGTGGCGAGTAGGAGATTTTCACAGTAACTTCATTGCAGTGCTACTGTAAGCCTACTTGTGACACTTAATAAAGATTATTATTCTTATAACTTGACAGGAGCATCTCCCCCATTATCCTTACTCCCTAGCTTTCCCCTCTTTGCTGGAGGGACATTGACTCCCGTTGCTTGCCTTTCATTCACTAACCTTTCATTCACTAACCTATCTGAATGGCTGTTCTTCACATCTAAACAAAATGGGGTATATCAAAGGGCTATTTAACCCCAGAGGGCATCATCCACATCCAATCCTGTTGTCACACACACTTGCCGGTGGGATCACAGACTAGAAACCTCGCTGTGATTGTCCCCTTTCGAACATTGGCATGGAAGTCAATTGTTGAACTCCAAGCTGAATTCTTCATGACACAGGATTAAACCTGGTCCCTTCCCACTTGTTCTTGGGATGCGAGCTTGGCTGTACTTCTCGCTGTTGTTTTCCATAGATGTTGCAGGTGGACCCTTTTTCAGTTGACATTGTGGTTTTAGAGACGATCCAGGATTTTGACTCCATGATAATGAAGGAATAGTGGTCCATCTCCATCAAAGAACAGTTCCTCTATGGTAGAGGAGGAGGCGTTTAGGGTTGTGATAGTAAGGGTGGATATGTGGGCAAATAGACCTCCAATGCTCCAGATCTTTGGGCAATGTAGCAAAGGAGATTCCAGGTGTGAGTCAGCATTTGGCTATTTACAGCATCACAGCGGAGCCCAAATTATATCCCAACAGATACTTTCCAGCAGAAGTAATTAGGTAGTGAACATGTGCAAGAACCCCAGCAGATTTCCCTACCCCCACTCATCACAGCCCATTGATGCGGAGGCCAAATACAACATCTGGGCGAAGTGAGAAAGTGCAGCATACATCGGGGATAATTGCCAAAATCCTCCTGGAATGTTAGTTAAGAATTCTGAATATTCTCTATCATAATAGGTTCTCTGTCATCTCAAATATTCCAGTTTCCCCAAAACAAGATGAAAGGCCTCAGCTGCATTGGAGGGTTAAAGGAGAGAAGACTCAGTAAGGTTGACAGCCACTGGAAAGTCAGGTTACTCATTCTCTGGGTTCATTTCTGAAGTATGGTCAGTTGAATTAGATTGCAAAGAGTAGTTGTGGAACTAGTTCTCTGCCAAGAATCTGTGCCTTCCACGCTAATAGAGAGCAGATGGAGAAAACAAACTGTGACTGCAGCGCAGCAACCTTCATCTGATGGTTATTTCCAGACCTTGCTTTTACATCCGATAACACCAGGAAATTAAAACTCGGCTGGATAATAATGAAATTGACCGGGTGACTTGAGATAAGCGGTTGGCAGTACATCTGAAGCAAGGGCAAGGACTCCAGTAAGTGGATTGTGATATCAAAGGCCTTCCAGCACATGTCCAACAATGGGTGACAACCTGCTCGAGCTGCCCGCCTGGTAACCTGCAGGGAATCAAGTCACTCGTCTTCATTAAAGGCGTTGAACCACAATTACTGGCCTAACAGGGAGTGAGACTTCATTTTGTCTGTGTTGCAAACAGCATTCAGTTTGCACCAAGTGTTATGGACTGGAGCCTCGACCTTTCACTTAGATTAGCTTCATCTGCAGTGACTACGCTGCTGCTTTCTTGAATTTTGGCTGATTTCCTCCCTCGGCCATCCCCGCTCCTCAATGCTGCTGAATCCTGTTCCATGGTTTCCCAATAGCCTGTTATTTTTATGTATATCCAGGAGAGGTTAGGTTATTTCCTTGTTACACTGAGAGTTGTTCACACATAGGACTCTATCGGGAACTGAAATGAAGGCAAAATCCATTATCATTATTCCAAGAGAAGTGGATACTGTCATGTGAGTACCTTTACGAAATGGGTGTTAGTCAGTGATGTCAGAGTGTGGGTGGAGCTGGGCTGTCTGACAGCTTTTTACTTTTGTTTTAGGCTGTTTGCTGCAGGGTGTGATTTAGTTTTGTTTTCAGTGTTGGAGCTGAAGCCAGACAAAGCAGGCGTACTGTTGTTCTCTCTGCCATGAAAAGACTATCACTTGATCATTTAGTGAATTCAGAATTATAAATGTTCTCAGTAGTGAATGTAAACCTAATGTGTTTCTGTTGAAAGGTGTTTCTTTTGTCTTCTGGATGTTGTTTGGGAAGTTATTAAGGATTACTTAGTGCTGTATTCTTTGGGGGTTGTATTTGAATTGATGGTTGCTAAGATGTTCACTATGTTTTAAAATGGTTAACTTGAGTTCATAGAATAAACATTGTTTTGCTTTAAAAAGTACTTTCCCATTTCTGCTGTACCACACCTGTAGAGTGGGCCGTGTGCTCCCCATATCACAATCTATTAAAAGTTGTGGGTCAGGTGAACTCCATGATACACTTTGGGGTTCTCTAAACCCTGGCCCATAACAATGCATATTTGGAAAAGATATTAAAATAATGGGCGCTAACGGCCTGGTTGAACCCAACTTGGGACGCAACAAGTGCCGGTAAATCTCGCAAGAGGCCTCTAGCGAGACTTACAAAGCTCGATACACCTTGAGAGAACTAACGAGATCTTGCAAGGCATCGCTATCTGGATCCCACCCCAATGGGCAGGATCCAGATTTGCATATTTAAGTGTGCCGTTAAGTTCACTTAAATAATCATGAGTTTTGTGTGGGCCGGGAAGACCCCGAGAGTGAAGAAGGGATTCTTACAGCGTAGTAGGGATAGGGGGGGGCTGGCACTACCGAGCCTAAGTGAGTACTACTGGGCCGCCAATATCTCAATGGTGTGTAAGTGGATGGGAGAAGAGGAGGGTGCGGCGTGGAAGAGACTGGAGAGGGCGTCCTGTAGGGGGACTAGCCTACAAGCTATGGTGACGGCCCCATTGCCGTTCTCACCGAAGAAATACACCACAAGCCCGGTGGTGGTGGCTACTTTGAAAATTTGGGGACAGTGGAGACGGCACAGGGGAAAGACGGGAGCCTTGGTGGGGTCCCCGATAAGAAATAATCATAGGTTTGCCCCGGGGAGAACGGATGGGGGATTTGGAATATGGCAAAGAGCAGGAGTAACACAATTGAAAGATCTGTTTGTGGATGGGAAGTTTGCAAGTCTGGGAGCGCTGACCGAGAAATATGGGGTGCCCCAAGGGAATGCATTCAGGTATATGCAACTAAGGGCTTTTGCGAGGCAACAGGTGAGGGAATTCCTGCAGCTCCCGACGCAGGAGGTGCAGGACAGAGTGATCTCAAAGACATGTGTGGGGGACGGTAAGGTGTCAGATATATATAGGGAAATGAGGGACGAGGGGGAGATTATGGTAGATGAGCTGAAAGGGAAATGGGAAGACGAGCTGGGGGAGGAGATTGAGGAGGGGCTGTGGGCGGATGCCCTAAGTAGGGTACACTCATCGTCCTCGTGTGCCAGGCTAAGCCTTCTACAATTCAAGGTGTTACACAGAGCGCATATGACTGGAGCACGGCTCAGTAAATTTTCTGGGGTGGAAGATAGGTGTGCGAGGTGCTCGAGAAGCCCAGCAAATCATACCCACATGTTCTGGTCATGTCTGCACTACAGGGGTTTTGGGTGGGGGTGACAAAGGTGCTTTCGAAAGTAGTGGGGGTCCGGGTCGAACCAAGCTGGGGGTTGGCTATATTTGGGGTTGCAGAAGAGCCGGGAGTGCAGGAGGTGAGAGAGGCTGATGTTTTGGCCTTTGCGTCCCTAGTAGCCCGGCGCAGGATACTGTTGATGTGGAAGGAAGCCAAGCCCCTGGGGGTGGAGACCTGGATAAATGACATGGCAGGGTTTATAAAGCTGGAACGGATTAAGTTCGTCCTAAGGGGATCGGCTCAAGGGTTCACCAGGCGGTGGCAACCGTTCGTCGAGTACCTCACAGAAAGATAGAGGGAATGGAAAAGAAGAAGGCAGCAGCAGCAGCCCAGGGGGGGGGGGGGGGGGGGGGGGAGGAACCAGAAGGACTCTCAGGCCCGTTAGTATATATGCATAATATGTATAGGTTGTTGATATAGTTAATTGTATATTGGACTGTCAAATCATATTTTTGGAGAGTGTTTATCTGAGACAAGGCAGTTGCCATTTAGAGTTAGTTTTCGTTTTTTGTTAGATATTATTTATTTTTTGTTTATAAAACAGGCCATTGTTATTTATACTGTTATATTACTGTGTAAAGGATACACAATGTACTGTGATGGTTGGCCAAAAATTTTCAATAAAATATATTTAAAAAAAAAAGTTCACTTAAATCTGCTCGCGTCAGAGTAGCCGGAGCTACCCAAGGCGCGGGACTTAACAGCCTCGCCTCAGAGACCCCGAGTCGGTTCAGTTTATGGACCTGGGACCCTGGAGCTGTGAAGCAACTGTGCTACCGTGCTGCCCTGGCGGGAAACACCCCGCTAAAAATGCCTCAAACCAGACTCTGGTTTAATTTCCATTAAATCGCACCCAATATGTTTGAAGGGCAGGGAAGTTAAGTTTTAACTCGGTGAAGCACAATGCATGGCCAATCTGCCTCAACCTGGGCTAAAAAGAAAATCCAAATCACCAAAAACAGGACATATCTAAGTGGCTAATAACATCCCATCAAGCACCTCAAAGTGACGGAAGGAGTAATCAACAGCATCAAGCCTCACCTCTGCATTAATTACCCGCTCGGTGACAGTCTATTTAATTTCTACCAGGCTCCAGTCTTCTTGGGAGCCTGGATCCAGGCAGGAGCAAGCTGCATAGCACAGAAGAGGTGAAAGTCACCCCTGTCAACAGCAAGGCAGATTCCAACCTTGTGTGTATATATTGTCAACTATACTGAAGTCAATGGATGGGAAACCAGTGCAGTGGCTGGTTCTATAAGCTGGCACAAGGAAAGATAACGGTGACTGTCGGAGACCAAGGATACTGCTGTAGAAATTCCCTGCAAGTCCAATGAGGTGATAATTCTAGAGTCTTCAGCTCCATTTCAACTCCTGCAATCATAGAGCTGGGTAAAAGCAGCATGCAGAGCAGGGTATAGCCAATGACCGGCTTGAACGGGCAAGTGGCAAATCACATATTAGTGCGCTGATCAGAGCAGGAACTGATCATTGGACTCGGGGAATTTTGAAGCTGTTACGTTTTGCATTTTCTGACTAAGTCAGCAGGGTCATTTTCGCTTGCCACTTATTCCACAAACGACTTTATTCCACTTTGTGTGAAAACATTCCCTCAGAATTCCCCAATACGTCATCCGCCTTCTTCTTGAGTTCTCTGCCCAAAGACAGGTCTGACCCACAGCTCCACAACTTCAATCGCAGATAGGGCAAGGAGGAAAATTCAACTCGGAGACATGGATAGAGCAGGGACAGGAATGGTTGTTGCAGGTGTCGGGGTTTAGATATTTCAGTAAGCTCAGGGAAGGTGGTAAAAGAGGGGGAGGGGTGGCATTGTTAGTCAAGGACAGTATTACGGTGGCAGAAAGGACGTTTGATGAGGACTCGTCTACTGAGGTAGTATGGGCTGAGGTTCGAAACGGGAAAGGAGGGGTCACCCTGTTCGGGGTTTTCTATAGGCCTCCGAAAAGTTCCAGAGATGTAGAGGAAAGGATTGCAAAGATGATTCTGGATAGGAGTGAAAGCAACAGTGTAGTTGTTATGGGGGACTTTAATGTTCCAAATATTGACTGGAAACGCTATAGTTCGAGTACTTTAGATGGGTCCGTTTTTGTCCAATGTGTGCAGGAGGGTTTCCTGACACAGTATGTAGATAGGCCAACGAGAGGCGAGGTCATATTGGATTTGGTACTGGGTAATGAACCAGGACAGGTGTTAGATTTGGAGGTAGGTGAGCACTTTGGTGATAGTAACCACAGTTCGATTATGTTTACTTTAGTGATGGAAAGGGATAGGTATATACAGCAGGGCAAGAGTTATATCTGGGGGAAAGGCAATTATGATGAGATGAGGCGAGACTTAGGATGCATCGGATGGAGAGGAAAACTGCAGGGGATGGGCACACTGGAAATGTGGAGCTTGTTCAAGGAACAGCTACTGCGTGCCCTTGATAAGTATGTACCTGTCAGGCAGGGAGGAAGTGGTCGAGCGAGGGAACTGTGGTTTTCTAAAGCAGTCAAAACACTTGTCAAGAGGCAGAAGGAGGCTTATGTAAAGATGAGACATGAAGGTTCAGTTAGGGCGCTCGAGAGTTACAAGTTAGCTAGGAAGGACTTAAAGAGAGAGCTAAGAAGAGCCAGGAGGGGACATGAGAAGTCTTTGGCAGGTAGGATCAAGGGGCAGCACGGTAGCATTGTGGATAGCACAATTGCTTCACAGCTCCAGGGTCCCAGGTTCGATTCCGGCTTGGATCACTGTCTGTGCGGAGTCTGCACATCCTCCCCGTGTGTGCATGGGTTTCCTCCAGGTGCTCCGGTTTCCTCCCACAGTCCAAAGATGTGCAGGTTAGGTGGATTGGCCATGATAAATTGCCCTTAGTGTCCAAAATTGCCCTTAGTGTTGGGTGGGGTTACTGGATTATGGGGATAGGGTGGAGGTGTTGACCTTGGGTAGGGTGCTCTTTCCAAGAGCCGGTGCAGACTCGATGGGCCGAATGGCCTCCTTCTGCACTGTAAATTCTATGATAACCCTAAAGCTTTCTATAGATATGTCAGGAATAAAAGAATGACTAGGGTAAGAGTAGGGCCAGTCAAGGACAGTAGTGGGAAGTTGTGCGTGGAGTCCGAGGAGATGGGAGAGGTGCTGAATGAATATTTTTTGTCAGTATTCACACAGGAAAAAGACAATGTTGTCGAGGAGAATACTGAGATTCAGGCTACTAGACTAGAAGGGCTTGAGGTTCATAAGGAGGAGGTGTTAGCAATTCTGGAAAGTGTGAAAATAGATAAATCACCTGGGCCGGATGGGATTTATCCTAGGATTCTCTGGGAAGCTAGGGAAGAGATTGCTGAGCCTTTGGCCTTGATCTTTAAGTCATCTTTGTCCACAGGAATAGTGCCAGAAGACTGGAGGATAGCAAATGTTGTCCCCTTGTTCAAGAAGGGGAGTAGAGACAACCCAGTAACTATAGACCAGTGAGCCTTACTTCTGTTGTGGGCAAAATCTTGGAAAGGTTTATAAGAGATAGGATGTATAATCATCTGGAAAGGAATAATTTGATTAGAGATAGTCAACATGGTTTTGTGAAGGGTAGGTCATGCCTCACAAACCTTAGTGAGTTCTTTGAGAAGGTGACCAAACAGGTGGATGAGGGTAAAGCAGTTGATGTAGTGTATATGAATTTCAGTAAAGCGTTTGATAAGGTTCCCCACGGTAGGCTACTGCAGAAAATACAGAGGCATGGGATTCAGGGTGATTTAGCAGTTTGGATCAGAAATTGGCTAGCTGGAAGAAGACAAAGGGTGGTAGTTGATGGGAAATGTTCAGACTGGAGTCCAGTTACTAGTGGTGTACCACAAGGATCTGTTTTGGGGCCACTGCTGTTGGTCATTTTTATAAATGACCTGGAGGAGGGCGTAGAAGGATGGGTGAGTAAATTTGCAGATGACACTAAAGTCGGTGGAGTTGTGGACAGTGCGGAAGAATGTTACAAGTTACAGAGGGACATAGATAAGCTGCAGTGCTGGGCTGAGAGGTGGCAAATGGAGTTTAATGCAGAAAAGTGTGAGGTGATTCATTTTGGAAGGAATAACAGGAAGACAGAGTACTGGGCTAATGGTAAGATTCTTGGCAGTGTGGATGAGCAGAGAGATCTCGGTGTCCATGTCTATAGATCCCTGAAAGTTGCCACCCAGGTTGAGAGGGTTGTTAAGAAGGCGTACGGTGTGCTAGCTTTTATTGGTAGAGGAATTGAGTTTCGGAGCCATGAGGTCATGTTGCAACTGTACAACACTCTGGTGCGGCTGCATTTGGAGTATTGCGTGCAATTCATTCGCCGCATTATAGGAAGGATGTGGAAGCATTGGAAAGGGTGCAGAGGAGATTTACCAGAATGTTGCCTGCTATGGAGGGAAGATCTTATGAGGAAAGGCTGAGGGACTTAAGGCTGTTTTCGTTAGAAGAAGGTTTAGAGGTGACTTAATTGAGGCATACAAGATGATCAGAGGATTGGATAGGGTGGACAGTGAGAGCCTTTTTCCCCAGATGGTGGTGTCTAGCACGAGGGGACATAGCTTTAAATTGAAGGGAGATAGATATAGGACAGATGTCAGAGATAGGTTCTTTACTCAGAGTAGTAAGGCCGTGGAATGCCCTGCCTGCAACAGTAGTGGACTCTACTAAGGGCATTTAAATGGTCATTGGATAGACATATGGACGATAAGGGAATAGTGTAGATGGGCTTTAGAGTGTTTTCACAGGTCGACGCAACATCGAGGGCCGATGGGCCTGTACTGCGCTGTAATGTTCTATGTTCTAATTCATTTTTCCCAGAGTCTCTGAAACATCCAACTCCTCACCTCCCTCGCTCTTCTCTTTCTCCTACAATCGATAGGCTCTCAAATTCCAAACTTGGCCAAACCTCTAATTCTTGACTTATTTTCTCATCTCCGTAACGTTGTCGTTCTGAACTGCGAAATTGGGTATTTTGCTAGATATCATGCAGTGTGAGGCTCAGCCCTTCGTATAGTGCCCTACCTGTAATTTTCTTGTCGGGTGGCCTGATTTATATTACAAGAATACTTGTAGCTAAAGGTATAAACAATGTATTAACTGTGAGTGAACTATATACAAAATAACAGTTGAATAACAGTATGATGTTGCACAAGCAACTTTTCTCTTCAGCTCCCTCCAGCCAGTCTGCCATCACCTGACTCAAATATTTACTTGTACACTAATGATTCTCCCAGTGGTCAGTCGGTGAAGTACAACACAGCCATGATATCACTACATCACCTTTCCTTTGAAGGAATAAATTAATACATTATCATCAGTATATTTACATGTGATATCATTAGCCTGTGAGTCTAACAGTATTAATTTTTTTCTTTAAAATTTTTAAAACTGGTTTAACAAATATAAATAATAATATATACACAAGAACAGCAAGGATAGTTTGTACAAATAATCCAAATCTACAAATTGAGTCCATCAGGTTTTCTTCTGATTCTGGTTGATCTTCCAAAGTTTGACCTTACTGCTCAGAACTTGTAGATTCAATGTTCTCCATGACATTCTCATGCTCAGGAACTGCTGAACTATCTGACACTGCAGCTGACGTTGATTCTGCTGTAGATTCACCATCCACCACGTTGTTGTGAAAGTCTTCTCTGGTTTTCAAGATTGCGTGATGATTTCTTCTTAAAACCAACCCTTCCTCTGTCTGTACATCGTAGGAATTAAAAAATATAGATATTTTTATTCGGGTATTTTCAATTTTTATAATAATAATAACAATGACATTAACATGGTACAATAAACATTTCCACCCCATCACAATCTTCACCCCCCCCAAACATAAAACAACAGTCTGCCCCCCCACCCCCTCCCCCTTGGACTTCTGCTGACATTTTAATTTTCCCCGAGAAAGTCGACAAACGGCTGCCACCTCCGGGTGAACCCTAACTTTGACCCTCTTAAGGCAAACTTTATTTTCTGGAGACTGAGAAACCCAGCCCTGTCACTAACCCAGGTCTCTGCACTCGGGGGCTTCGAGACCCTCCACAGGCAAAGGCCAAGACGTCGGCCTCTTTTGCCCCCTGGACTCCCAGCTCTTCCGACACTCCAAAGATCGCCACCTCTGGACTCAGCACCACCTGTGTTTTGAGTACCGTGGACATCGTCTTAGCGAAACCCTCTAAGCTTCGGGCATGCCCAAAACATGTGGACATGATTTGCTGGCCCCCGCACACCTCTACCCCGAAAAACTTGCTCATCCGGGCCACCGTCATGTATGCCCGGTGGACTACCTCGAACTGTATCAGGCTAAGCCTGGCACATGATGAGGATGTATTAACCCTGCTTAGGGCATCTGCCAACAGACCCGCCTCTATCTCTTCCCCCTAGCCCATCTTCCCACTTGCCCTTGAGCTCCTCCACCGGAGTTTCCTCCGATTCCAAATGTTCCTGGTAGATATCTGATACCTTCCCATTTCCCACCCATGTACTGGAGGTACATCGTAGGAATGAGGTGTCCCCTCTTCAAGTCCAATTTCTTTTCTTGATCAATTGCCTGGATCTTCCACTCTCACGATATCATCATTACTCAGAGGTGGTAAAGTTCTAAACACTCTTATCACAGAACTGCTTTTGTTTTGCTTTAATGTTTTGCATTTCCTGCAGTGCCACTGCATTCTCCTCCTTAATTTGGAAGTGTGGAAAACAACCTTCTATTCATGAGTGACTCTGCTGGTGAGAAGTCTAGAACTTCTTCCACTCATGTTGCTCAGTCCAAGTGAAATCCGTTATCTTGCGCAGGAGATCTTGTAGGTGTGTTGTTTTTGCTGACATGTTTGGAATGAACTCCCCGAGAAAATTGATCATACCCATCACGCCTAAGATGGCTTTCTTGTCATGTGGTTTTGGCATGTTGAGAATTGCTTGGATTTTGTCCTTGTCAGGTTCAATGCCATGCGATGAGAGCTTGTCACCTAGGAAAGCGACCTCTGTTACTCCAAATTGGCTCTTTTGATTGTTGAGCTTCAGCTCATTTCTTCTGATGCTCGTTAGAACTTTATGCTGCCTCGTATTGTGCTCTTCTCGGGTTGTGCCCCAAACGATGATATCATCCACGTACACACATACACCTTCGATGCCTTTGATTATGTCTTCCATGGCACGGTGAAAAATTTCTGATGCTGAAATTATGTCAAACGGCATTCTCCGAAAGCAGCACCGTCCAAATGGTGTATTAAAAGTGCAGTATTTTGTACTTTGTTCTCTAGCTTTACTTGCCGGAAACCCTGATTTGCGTCAAGCTTCGTAAAGAATCGTACACCAGCCATCTCAGATGTGATTTCCTCACCCATTGGTTATTTGGTAATTGTTCTCTTTTGATATTCTCGTTAAGATCTTTAGGATCCATGCATATGCGAATATCGCCATTCTTTCTCTTCACACAAAGCACGGAGTTTACCCAATCGGTGGGTTCTTCTATTTTTCTGATTACTTTTAACTTTGTCATTCTGTCTAGCTCCTTTTTGAGACGATTCCGAAAAGGTGCAGGTACTCTTCTTGGTGCATGTATCACAGGTTTTGCATCCTCTTTAAGTTGTATCTTGTAGATGAATGGTAGTGTACCCAAAACTTGTGAACACATCACTGAATTTGCTGATAATGTTCTCAGAATCGACGGAGTGTTGTTCCAATCCTTTGTGGATGTTATATCCTCCAACTGCACTAGACCTAATTCTTCACAGGACTGATCACCTAATAATGAATCCAAGCCCATGGATACAATACAGAATGGGACAGAATAAACTGTGTTCTTCCCCACAACACTCGGGTCACAAATACCATAACATTTAATGCTTGAACCATTATAATCTCTCAGAGATATTTTGTGACTTCTTCTAATTGGCTGAATTTTTAGATTTTTTTAAATCAGTCATGCTCATTAAATTGGCTTTGGCACCAGTGTCTAACTTCAATTGGACCACTGTACTGTTCACTTCAAGTGGTAGCAGCCATTTGTCCTCATCAACTGCATTTATTTTAAATGGAGTATCAATTATTCTCTTCTATTACTTCAACAAACAATGATGGTTCATCACTGGAGATTGTCTCTTCCACTGTGCTGACTGATCTGAGGTTGAGCTTAAGAGTAACAATTCTGAACAAAGTGATTTTTTTCCTTTGCACCTGGAGCAAAACTTGCCAAACGCTGGACAATGGCTTAATTTGTGCCTTTGACCATATCTGATACCAAGTTGGGTGGGAGGGTGAACTTTGATGAGGATGCAGAGATCCTACAGCATAATCTGGACAGTTTGGGCGGGTGAGCAAATCAATGACAGATGCAGTATAATTTGGATAAGTGTGAGGTTATTCACTTTGGAAGCAAAAACAGGAAGGCAGATTTCTACCTGAACAGTTGTAAACTGGGAGAGTGGAGTGTGCAGCGAGTCCTGGGTGTCGTTGTGCACCAGTTGCTGAAGGTAAGCATGCAGGTGCAGCAGGCGGTAAAGAAGGCTAATGGTATGTTGGCCTTCATTGCAAGAGGTCTCGAGTACAGGAGCAGGGACGTGTTGTTGCAATTATACAGGGACTTGGTGAGGCCACACCTAGAATATTGTGTGCAGTTTTGGTCTCCTTTTCTGAGGAAGGATGTTCTTGCTCTCGAGGGAGTGCAGCGAAGGTTTACCAGACTGATTCCAGGTATGGCGGGACTGTCATATGAGGAGAGATTGACTAGGTTAGGATTGTTCTCACTGGAGTTCAGAAGAATGAGAGGGGATCTCATAGAAACCTATTAAATTTTAACAGGACTAGACAGGGTAGATGCAGGGAAGATGTTCCCCATGGTGGGTGTGTGCAGAACCAGGGTCGCAGTCTGAGGATTCAGGGTAAACTATTTCAGACAGCGATGCGGAGACATTTCTTCACCCAAAGAGTGGTGAGCCTGTGGAATTCATTACCACAGGAAGTAGTTGATGCTAAAACATTGAATATATTCAAGAGGCGGCTTGATATAGCACTTGGGGCAAATGGGATCAAAGGTTATGGGGAGAAAGCAGGATTAGGCAATTGAGTTGGATGATCATCCATGTTCGTGATAAATGGATGCAGGGCTCGAAGGGCCAAAAGACCTCCTCCTGCTCCTATCTATCTATGTATGTATGTATCTTTTACACAGAAATACTTCATCCTGATTTTTAACCTGTTTGTTGGTGTGCGAGGAACTGCAGGAACTTTCCCACCTTTTTTTGGAAGTTTCCCGCTTTTTTGGAAAAAAGGTGGCAACCGGAGTGTTTTCCTCCAAGAAGATGCCGGCATTACTGAGAAACATTTTAGAATGTTGTGCCGCTAGTTCGTGACCCTGACAAATCTTAACTATTTGTTCTAAAGACAGCTCCGATTCCCTCAGCAACCATTCCCTCAGCATATTTTCATTCACACCAAATACAATCTGATCCCGAATCATGGAAGATTCCACCACAGAAAAATTACAGGTTTTAGCTTTTAGATTATAAATCAGAGATGAAATGATCTATGGACTCTCCTGTCTTCTGTAAACATGATCTAAACACATAGAATTGCTTTCTGGTGGGTGCAGCATGCATCAAATCTTCGAATTACTTTGTTAACATTTTTACTATCTTCCTTGTTTGTAATTTTATACATATTAAACATGTCATGAGATTGTCCCTTTAAGAAATGTTTTTGGCTTATCACATGGCTTCGCTGATGTCTTTGTGTGGGTGGATCTGGGCTGTGGCTCTGGGTTTTACTTCTGCTTTGAGTTTTGGACTGCTTTGAACTGCACAGGTTGAAAGAAGTGTTTCTCTATCTTCATTTTAAAAGCTGTTTCCAGACTGCTTGATAATTCAAAATAGATAATTGCTTTCCGGAAAAAATTCAAATCTGCTGTTTGAAAGGGGAAACCGAATATCAATAACAAGTCTCATACCAGTGAGAATGCCGTGTACTGGGCCACACCTTTAAAAAGGGGTTTCTGGTTTTACTTGGATTTTGTTATTGTATTGGAACAGTTAAGAGGGAATTCATTAAGGGTTATACATATATTACTGTAGCTGTGTGGAGTCTTCATGGTTGTACTTGATAAAAATTCTTTCTGTGTGTGTTTATATAAATGTTAACTAAATTTGTAGAATAAAGCTTGTTTTTGATTAAAAGCGCCTAAGAACTCTATTGAATAACACCTGAAAGGCAGGCTCTTGTGCTCATCGTAACCAAATTCATTGAACTGTTGTAGGTCAGGTGAACTATATAATATACTTTGGACTTTTCTAAACACTGGCCCAAAACACATACAACAATTGCTTTGGGCCCTGCCGCTGTTAGGAACATTGCTACCATACACAAATGTGATTGATCTCCTACATTTACTGCTGTAATGTTGTTTAAACACACATTTTAATTATAATCTTTATTAGTGTAACAAGTAGGCTTACATTAACACTACAATGAAGTTATTGTGAAAATTCCCTAGTCGCCACACACCGGCGTCTGTTCGGGTGCAGTGAGGGAGAATTCAGAATGTCCAATTCACCTAACAAGCACGGCTTTTGGGACTTGTGGGAGGAAACCGGAGCACCCAGAGGAAACCAATGCAGATGCGGGGAGAACGTGCAGACGCCACACAGACAGTGACCCAAGCCGGGAATCGAACACACCAATTGCTGTCCACATTACCATGAAATCTGAGACTCATTGGTGGCTTCTACGACTCCAGGCTGTTAATTCTGGCAGTCTGCAAAATCTTCAAATCTCAGTGGACCGCATGGCAGGCTGATAGTTTTTTCTTTCAATGTTTAATACCATCCAATCCTGGTACCATGCAATAGACTTGTCGGGTGGCCTGGTTTATATTACAAGAACACTCGTAGCTAAAGCTATAAACAATTCATTAACATTTAACTGTGGGTAAACTATATACAAATCAACAGATGAATAACAGTATGATCATGCACAAGCAACCTCTCTCTCCAGCTCCCTCCAACCAGTCTGTCGTCACCTGATTCTAACATTTACTAGTGAGACTCCTAGTGATCAGTCGGTGAATTACAACACAACCATGATACCACTATACTATCCTCGGGGCTTTGGCTCCTCGCCGAGGGCCTTAGCTTCTTATTTATTTTTTTCAATCACTCTGCGGTATTCGACTTACAGTTATGAAGTTGCAATGGCCTTTATTTCCACATTACAATTAGCGTGGCTGCTGTTAGCTGCTCCAGTTTCAGATAAGGTAAATGTATGAAGGGGAAATAGCCATCTGGGCCATCAAACTGCTCAATTATTTTCACAGCTATGTCAATTCTAACCTCTTAATCAAGTTTTTTCTCTCTCCACATCATATTTATTTCCCACGCAGGTGACTGCCTTTTCAACAGCTCAGTGTGTGAGCTGTGTAACATTCAGGCTGAAGCCCGCTCCTTCCACAGCCTCTGTACAAGTTACCTATCATGGACTTGAATTGTCTACTTTTCTCCTGCCTCCTTCCTGTATAAATGCTTTCTACAGGGCTGTTGCCGTTGGTGGCCTTCTTCTGTCTTGTTCGTTTTTTGAGGCCAAGGTGGCTATGTTCACAATCTAGGGTGTTTGCTATGGTTTCAGTGGGCATGTAGCTGACTGCTGAGCCTGGAAGTTTCTGCTGCAAATCGGACACGATACCTGCAGAGTTTGGAGAAGAATTGCTGAATTAGTATTTCCCCCTTTACTTCTCTCTGATTTGCGCTTGCTTTCAAAGGAGGCTGCACCGTTTTATATTTGGTGGCTCCAGGTATAGTGATTCTGGGTGAGATCCTCCAAGTTAGCTGAAAGCCGCTATCAAAAGTCCTACGTGAAGCCTTTGGAATGTTCTGGTAGGGCTTCTTGTGACAGTCATGGGAGGACACCCCAAAGGCAAGCTCTCCATAGAAGATTTACTTTGGTAAACGAGTGTCAGGAATTCTGGCTACCTGCCCAGCCCAACTCAGTTGTGATTGTCTCAATATGTTGCAGATGCTTGGCATGTCAGCTCATGTATTTCAACATGTCATCTAATCTTCAGAAATTTCTGAAGGCAGTTGAGGTGGCCCTCTTATCTCCAAGCCATAACACTGCCAAACCAAGCTGTGGCTGGGCTCCAGCATATAGTCAATGTTGACACTCAGCCCAGCGCAGAGAGAGAGCACTGAAATGAAATGAAAATCGCTTATTGTCACAAGTACGCTTCAACTGAAGTTACTGTGAAAAGCCCCAAGTCGCCACATTCCAGCGCCTGTTCAGGGAGGCTGTTACGGGAATCGAACCGTGCTGCTGGCCTGCCTTGGTCTGCTTTCAAAGGCAGCGATTTAGCCCAGTGTGCTAAACAGCCCCATTAAAAAGCCCCATTATTCAGTCCATTAAAGGACTTATCTTTGGATAAGGTGCTAAATTAAAATCCTATTTGCCCATCAGGTGAACATTATAGATTCCATAGCACATTTAAAAACTGGTGTTCTGGCCAATACCTGCAGCTTCACTCTCCCTATATTCCAAATAACAAAAACACAAGAACTCCAGGGCTTGAGCACAAAAATCCAGGCTGACACTCCCGGGAGCCCCGTACTGTCGTGGCGCAGTCTTGTGGATCAGACGTAAAAGCTTGCTCAGCTCAGCAGCATGTAAAATAATCCTTTGCAAATACTTTGAAGAAGAGCAGGGAGTTCTCCTCAGTGTCCTGGTCAATATTCATCCCTCAATCAACATCACAAATACAAATAATCTTGTTATCACATTACTGTTTGTGTGAGCTCGCCGTGTGCAAATTGACTGCCACATGTCTTATATTACAACAGCTGATTGGCTGGAAAGCCCATTTGAGATATCTGTTGGTCATGAAAAGCACTTTGGAATTACAATTTCCATTAATCGGCCATTTATTTTGTTTATGTTTGTTCAAAATGGCCATCAGCAAAGTAATGGACAGTGTCATGAACAGTAAGTGGCACTTATTCAGCAAAGACCTGCTCACTGATGCTCAGTTTGGGTTCCGTAAGGGCCGCTTAGCTCCTGACTTCATCAGAGCCTTGGTTCAAACATGGAAAAAAGAGCTGAACTCCAGCGGTGAGAGTGACTGCCATTGACATCAAGGCCGAATTTGACCAAGTGTACGGAACCTTGGCAGAATTAAGATCAATTGGAATCAGGGGAAAACTATCCACCGGTTCAAGTCATACCTAGCACAAAGGAAGATTGTAGCAGCTGTTGAAGGTCAATCATCCCAGTCACAGGACATCCTTCGGGTAGTGTCTTAGGCTCAACCATCTTCAGCTGCTTCATCAATGACCTTCCCTACATCATAAGGTCAGAAGTAGGGATGTTTGCTGATGATGTATTCAGCACAATTCACAACTTCTCAGATACTGGCAGTCAACGTATATGTGCAGCAAGACTTGGACAATATCCAGGCTTGGGCTGACAAGTAGCAAGTAACATTCCTGCCACACAAGTGCCGGGAAATGTCCATGTCCAACAAGAGAAGATCTAATCATCGCCTTTTGACATTCAGTGGAACTACAATTGCTGAATCCCTCACTATCAATGGTCTGATGGTTACCATTGAACAGAAACTGAACTGGACTAGCCATACAGATACTACAAGGAAAGGTCAGACCTAGGAATCCTGCAGCGAGTAACTCACGCCCTGACTCCCCAAAGCCTGTCCACCATATACAAAATGAAATGAAATGAAAATCGCTTATTGTCACAAGTAGGCTTCAATGAAGTTACTGTGAAAAGCCCCTAGTCGCCACATTCCGGCACCTGTTCGGGGAGGCTGTTACGGGAATTGAACCGTGCTGCTGGTCTGCCTTGGTCTGCTTTCAAAGCCAGCGATTGAGCCCTGTGGTAAACAGCCCCTGTAAAGCCTATAGTCGCCACATTCCGGTGCCTGTTCGGGGAGGCTGATACGGGAATTGAACCTGCGCTGCTGCCTGTTCTGAATTACAAGCCAGCGATTTAGCCCAGTGTGCTAAACCAGCACAAGTCAGGAGTTTGGTGGAACATTCTCCACTTGCCTGGATGAGTGCAGCTCCAACAACACTCATGAAGCTCGACACCATCCAGGACAAAGCTGCTGTTTGATTGTACCCCATTCATCAACCTAAACATTTACTCCGTCTATCACTGATGCACAATACCAACAGTGTGTAGATCTACAAGATGCACTGCAGAAACTTGCCATGGCTCGTTTGACAGCACCTTTGAAACCTGTGAACTCAACCATCTAGGAGCGGCACGGTAGCATAGTAGTTAGCACTGTTGCTTCACAACGCCAGGGACCTGGGTTTGATTCCTGGCTTGGGTCACTGCCTGTGTGGAGTCTGCACATCCACCCCGTGTCCGCGTGGGTTTCCTCTGGGTTCTCCGGTTTCCTCCCATAAGTCCCGAAAGATGTGCTTGTTAGGTGAATTAGACATTCTGAATTCTCTCTCGGTGTACGCAAACAGGTGCCGGAGTGTGGTGACTAGGGGATTTTCACAGTAACCTCATTGCAGTGTTAATGTAAGCCTACTTGTGACACTAATAACGATTATATTACATTAGAAGGATGAGGGCAGCAGATGCCTGGGAACACCATCGCCTGCAAATTGCCCTCCAACCCACAAACCATATGGACGGCAATATATTGCTGTTCCTTCACTATCGCTGGGTCAAAATCCTGGAATTCCCTCCCTAACAGAACTATGGATACACCACAGGGACAGCAGCGGTTCAAGAAAGTGGCTCACCACTATCTTCTCAATGGTAATTGGGGATGGACAACGAATGATGACCTTAATAATGATGAACATGCCCCATGGAAGAATAATAATTAAAAAACATTCTGAATGGCCACTTGAGTGAGGCATGAGGTGCATGTGTTACCCATGTAACACATGGGCAGCACGATTGCATAGTGGTTAGCACAATTGCTTCATAGCTCCAGGATCCCAGGTTCGATTCCTGGCTTGGTTCACTGTCTGTGCGGAGTCTGCACATTCTCCCCGTGTGTGCGTGGGTTTCCTCCGGGTGCTCCGGTTTCCTCCCACAGTCCAAAGATGTGCAGGTTAGGTGGATTGGCCATGATAAATTGCCCTTAGTGCCCAAAATTGCCCTTAGTGTTGGGTCGGGTTACTAGGTTATGGGGATAGGGTGGAGGTGTGGGCTTGGGTAGGGTGCTCTTTCAAAGAGCCGGTGCAGACTCGATGGGCCGAATGGCCTCCTTCTGCACTGTAAATTCTATGATTCTATGATATGTCCCAGCACACGTCAGCATCTTATTACAATCCTTGGCCAGACCCCAACAGTGGCTAGTACTGGACCAAAACACCAATCTTTCATTTTAAATTTGCAAGACTGTGAGGAAAGGGTACTTTTACCCAGGAGTGATTGCACAAAGAAATAGGGAAATAATAATAACTTATTGTCACAAGTAGGCTTCAATGAAGTTACTGTGAAAAGCCCCTAGTTGGCACATTCCAGCTCACCTGTTCAGGGAGGCTGGTATGGGAATTGAACCCACGATGCTGGTATTGTTCTGCATTGCAAGCCAGCTATTTAGCCCAGTGCTAAACCAGAACTTTTATATGGTATGTTAAACAAACTTTATTATGAACACAGTATTAAAATCTTTAACATCACACCAGAAAATAGCTTACAGTTACCCCTTAAACAATACTACTCAATATAATGAATACAATCCCCTTCATTACTATCTTTATTCCCACTTAAACAACAAGAAAACAACTATCTCCGCTCTCAATTCACCTTAAATACCAATGGCAGAGGAATATTTGCTTTACAGAGTTATTCTTTGAGAAAGTGATCTCTTGACGCTGCTTTATTGAAAAGATATGACTCCAGTCAGAACCTCTGGCTGTATGTCTTCAAAAACTGTTTCAAGTGGCTTGTTTGAGCTCCCCATTGTCCTCAGATCATATGATCATAAGACATAGGAGCAGAATTAGGCCACTCGGCTCATCGAGTCTGCTCCGCCATTCAATCATGGCTGATATTTTTCTATCCCCATTCTCCTTCCTTCTCCCCATAACTCCTGATCCCCTTATTGATCAAAAACCTATCTATCTCTGTTTTAAACACACTCAGTGATTTGGCCTCCACAGCATTCTGCGGCAAAGAGTTCCACAGATTCACCACCCTCTGGCTGAAGAAATCTCTCCTCTTCTCTGTTTTAAAGGATTGTCCCTTTAGTCTGAGATTGTGTCCTCTGCTTCTAGTTTTACCTACAATTGGAAACATTCTCTCCATGTCAAATCTGCACTGTGTTAAATACTGTTAATCTCTTTTAACTAACCTGCAGTGAGAGCAGAACTACCTCACGTCTGGACACAGCTTCGTTCAGAACTGAACTGAAAATGCTTTCTCAAAAAGCCTGATGCCTCAGCTCTACCTAGCAATGGCATCAGCTCACCAGGCTGAAAACTAATTAACTCCCCAGGGAATCCCCTTAATCAAAACAAAATTGCTTTAGCCCAAACTTTTTACAATGGTTAATTCCACCTCTGGTTCCTAAAAGCTTTGTTGTCCTTCAAACCAAGATTCTTTTAAAACATGACTTCAGCAGTCAAACACTCTAACCCAGGCTTTAAACCCTCAATTCACCAAATACTTAGAATACAATATATCTGAAATTCCTACATTCATCACAATCTTCTGATTGTGGAGGAGTGAGGGGGAGGGGTGGGTGGAGGGGGTAATGGTGAACAAATCGGAGGTTGTTGCAGTCCTGTGAATGAGCTACACTTTGTAAGAGGGGGATATATACCATACACTTGGCTTTGACGCATTGAACAAGCTACTGCAATGCGCTGGCCCGGCAGTTCACATATACTCAGCTCGTAAACAACGTCCTCCGCTGAAGAGATTAGTGAGGTTTCGTGTTTCAGCTCTCTCCTGGAAACAGAAAAATATCCCTGGCACCACAGAAGCTGTAATTTGAACAGACCCAGGAGTAAACAGCTTTAATGTAACAGTAAGTTAGTCATAACATTCCAGGCACAGACTCAGCACAATGGGCAATGCAATTAAGGAGTCACTGGAGAGACTGGAGTCACAGATTAGCACTGAACTAGCATTATAAACTAATAAAGGGTGTCACATTGATGAGCAGAACCCCCACGGCAAATAGTTCCTGGAGGGAGAGGCTGTGACCTGCTCCGATATAAGGTTCCAAAGCCTGTTGATTCCAGGAAGATTTTGCTTCCCTCCTCAGGCGACTGTGTAAAGTGAGACTTGCATATAGAAATGTGGGTGTAGAAGCCTAACTTCAGTCGGATGCTGCTAATTCCAGTGAGTGGAGGAAGCCATGCAGTCTGAGTTTCTGTGTTACGCGGCCGAGAATAATATGTTATGGAGGCTGACCTCTGACCTTACTGAATGAGGACTGGCTGCACAACTTATATTATTCTTTGGTAACATATGATTACTCTTTGCTTTATATATCCAGATTAGTCTGATGGTGTGATTCTCAAGAAACCACTAATCTTCAACTTAAAGCAAAACAGATTTAATGAATAACGAATTGATTAATATTGAGTTTGCACACCCTTACAGAACTATAACTAGTGATCAAGTAATTCAGAATAAAGTATTTACTAATTTAAACTACATGTGCTAACTGTGCTATTATCTATCTCTCTAACACAACTGCTGTCTAGTCCCTCCTGGTTCGAAGAGACCCAAGGCCCTTTGAGTTCTCATATTTATACAGGAATCTAGTGTTGCCATCTAGTGGTTATGTTACACTAAGATGTAGTCATTAACCCTTTATGAGTCTCTATATATACATATCACTACAGCACACATGGGTCACTCTCTCCAGACAAGAAAACCCAGAAATATAAAACTCCTTTATTGCAGCTAGGAATGTCCCAGGTTCAATATTGTCCCGACCTAAGTTAAATGAACACATCATTGATGGGTGCTGCTCCCTTCGCATCCCTCAAAAAGCAGCTAAAAGTTCCTGCTTCTGACCACTCCCCCTATCCCGTACAGTGAACATTTACTCATTTTTGGAACGGTCAGGTTCAGCTTTACATTCCCATGGGAAATCGCGCTGGTGATGATGTGTTACAGTTCACTCAGGGAGTCCCAGTTGCTGAGAAATATCACATGCATGTTGCGGTCTGGTGCTATGGACAATGATGGTAGAGGCCCCAACATTCTTTTCATCACATGGCTGCCCAGGAACCTCTCCCACTTTTACCGCCTGCCACTGGTGTGTGTTGAAAAGATTTACAGATGGATCCTCAATTTGTTTGGCTGTGTTTAGAACATCCTTGGCTATCAAGTCCTGGGGTAGGACTTAAACCAGGGATGTGAAGATGCACTTTCACAGACTTCATTAATGAACACAGAAGGTATTTATTAATAAAAATTGTACAGCAGTAGCATGGCTGTAATTAGCTCCCAAAATGTCTCAGCCTCGTGGCCTCTCTCACTGGGGTAATTGTGCACTCTGAGGCCTGATTGGTCACATAGGCCATGTGATCCTTACTCCGCTGTGTTGCCCTTAAAGGGATATTCACCACACTAGCCATTTTGACTCAGAGGCAGGAATGCAGTCTACTGCACCTCATACTCCGTGTGACTGAAAATAATTAAACAATTCCCATCTTCATGTTCAAATCGCCCCATGGGCCTCGCACTTCCTATCCCTGTAATCAGTTCCTTCTCTAGAAACCTCCTACAAATCCTGTGCATTACTCACTTACTTTGCCCCTCCACCGATCCCTGCTTTCTGCTGTCTAGGCCTGACCGCAGGAAGTCCTTCCATAAACCTCTCCAGCTCTATCTCCGCCTTAAGCCAATGCCTTTGAGCAAGCCTTTGGTCATGTTTCTTCATAGCTATAGTTGAGATGGACAGGAGATACTCAGGGGCAGGGCGGGGTGGGGGAGCACTAGAGCTGTTGGCGGACAGGAAGAGGTTGCAGGGGCAGTTTGATAGGTTGAAGACAGGTTAGGTGGTGGGGCAGCTATGGAGGGTGAGGGGGTGCAGTGAGGGGGAGAGAAGGTGAGCTGCATGTTGGCCTACCAGCTGCAGAGGCAGGCGGTGTCGAGGGAAACTCTAAGGATGCAAGCAGAGAAGTGGTGTCAGAGCTGGAGAGGATAAACAAGTGTTCAGGTGGTATTATGAGAAGTTGTTTAGGGGCGAGCCAGGCGGAGAGGAAGGAGATATGGGACGGTTTTTGTACGAGTTGGAGTTCCCAGAGTTTGAGGAAGAGAAAAGGCAGGCATTGGAAGAGCCTCTGGGGCTGAGGAAGGTGATGGATATTATCAGGGGAAATGCAGTCGGGGAAGGCCGGACGGCTTTCCGGCGGAGGTTTACAAGGTGTTTGTGACAGAGAAGGCACCTCACTTGTTAGGGATGTTTAGTGAGGCGCTGGAGAAGGAGTTGGCGGCAGAGACGTTGACACAGGCTTCGATTACACTGATTCCAAAGAAGGGGAAGGAACCGCTGGAGTGTGGGTTGTACAGGCCCATCTCGTTGTTGAATACGGATGTGAAAATACTGGCTACGGTGTTGGCGGGGAGGATGGAGGGATGTGCGCCAGAGCTGGTTTCTGAGGATCAAACAGATTTTTGAAAGGGCCGACAGCTCTCTAGCAATATCAGGAGGCTGTTAAATGTGGATATGACCCCATCGGGGGGTTGGCGGGTGCCGGAAGTTACTGTTTCTATGAATGCAGAGAAGGTCTTTGATCGGGTGGAGTAGAGGTACTTATTTGAAATTCTGGGAAGGTTTTGGCCAAAGTTTGTGGCATGGGTGCGTCTGCTGTACGTGTCCCCAGTGGTATGTGTGCGCAGGAAGGAGATGAGTTCACCAGGTTTTGGATTGCACAGGGGAACGAGGCAGGGGTGTCCGCTGTCGCTGCTGCTATTCACACTGGTGATTGAACCCTTGGCGATGGCCTTTCAGGGGTCGCGGAGTGGTGAGGGATTGTAAGGGGAGCAGGGAGCACCGGGTGTCGTTGTATGCGTGTAATAACTTAAGACCAGGCCTTTGTGATTGGCCAATTAGAATGCAAGTTCTCTGATTAGTGGCCCAATCAGGGAACCTCTTATCTGCTTATAACAGGGAGTGTCAGACCCTCTGCACTCCCAGTGTAGGTAGCAAGCTGAATACACATGCTTGTTCTGCGGTTGGTTTTGTTAATAAAAGGAATTCTGGTGAAGGGACTTCTGCCTCCATGAGTTTACTACAATGCGGGCGACCTGTTGTTGTTTGAGTCGGACCCGCTGGAGAGTATGTGCAGGATCATGGGATTGTTGGAGAGGTTTTCGGGTATAAGTTGAATATTGGGACGAGCGAGGTGTTTCTGGTGAATGCAGCGGGGCGGGATGCCAATTTGGGGGCGCTGTCGTTTAAGGTAGCTGGAGACAGGTTTAAGTATTTGGGGATTCAGGTGACACGAGATGTGGAATCTGACAGTCTGGGGAGGCTAAGGGGGATTTTAAGAGGTGAGTCACTTTGCACTTGACACTGGCAGATAGGGTGCAGGTGGTAAAGATGAATGTGCTGTCAAGGTTCATGTTTGTTTTCCAGAACCGCCCTGATCTTTCTCCCAGAGGCCTTCTTCCGGAGGTTGGAGACATTGAACTCGGAGTTCATATGGGTGGGGAAGGTGCCGAGGGTAAAGATGGCTCTGTTGCAGAGGCAGAGGCAGAAAGGGGGGTTGACGCTCCCGAACCTGCTGCGATTTTATTGAGCGGCGAATGTGGAGAAGGTGAGGTGATGATGGGGGAGGGAGGGGGCGGAGTCGGTCAAGATGGAGGAGGAGTCCTGTAGAGGATCCAGTCTGAGGGCAATGGTGATGGCCCTGGGAAGTACACAAAGTGCCCGGTGGTGCAATCGACTGAGGGGGCATTTTAAGTTGGAGAGGATGTTGGTGCTGACGCCACTGTGTGGGAACCACAGGTTCAAGCCGGGGGAGATGGATGGGATATTGGGGAAATGGAGGGAGGTGGGGCTGGAGAGGGTTCGGGACTTGTTCTCGGAAGGGAAGTGTGCAGTTCTGGACGAGCTGAGGGAGAGGTTTGAGTTACCGATAGGCATTGAGTTTAGATATATGCAGGTGTGGGACTTTGCATGGAAAAAGTGGAGGCATTTCCCAAGCTGCCGGAATACACACTGTTGGATTAACTGCTGCTCCCGGTTAGGTTGGGGGAGGGAAGGATTTGTGATATATACGGGTGGTTGGGGGAGCAAGTGGTAAGGATCAAGAATAAATGGGAGGAAGGGTTGGGGGGGGGGGGGGGGTAATAGGTTGGGGACTGTGGAGTGAGGCGTTGCGGCGAGTGAACGATGATGTGGCCTTCGCCTCTCTAATTGCCCTGCGAAGGATCCTATTAAATTGGAGGTCGGGGGTGGGGGCCTGGCTGGGGATTTGTACAACATTCTCCGGTTGGAGAAGAATATGTTTGAGTTGAGGGGGTCAGCGGAGGGCTTCGATTTGCGGTGGGGTTGTTCATGATGCTATTTGAGGAATTGTTCGTCATGGGGGGGCAGGGGCGGTGGAGGAAGGTAGAGGGAGAGGACGGGATAAAAGGGGAACAATTGAACAAACTGTGGACTGTGATTGTATGGAATGTGTATTTTATACTTTGCTGTTGTTACATGTCTTTGGAATAAAATACCTTTTTATAAAAAACATTTCTTCATAGCTTCTCCTTTGGCTTGGGGTCCATATTTTTCCGCTTGTACTTAAGTGCCTCAGATTGTTTCACTGCATTACCAGCAGTTTCTAAATCAGAATCCCTACAGTGCAGGACGCCATTTGGCCCATTGAGTCTGCACTGACCCTCTGAAAGAGCGCCCCACCGAGGCCCACTCCCGCACAACCCCACCTAACCTTTGGACACTAAGGGGCAATTTAGCATGGCCAATCAGCCTACCCTGCACATCTTTCGATTATGGGAGGAAATTGGGGCACCCGGAAGAAACCCACGCAGACAAGGGGGGAATGTGTAAACTCCACACAGTCACCCAAGGATTTGAACCCAGGTCTCGGATGCTGTGAGGCAGCAGTGCTAACCATTGTGTCACCGTATGTGAGCTGTTGTTGTTCCAAAGCAAATGTAGTGATTGGAGTGTTCGAGAGAGCCAATTGATGCATCGTGCAATGGCTCCTTCCATTTTGATAGTTGACTTAAGCTTAGCGTGCGGTGCAAACCCCACACTGAAACAGCCGGGGGGCAGACATGGCACAGGACCCCCAAACTTACAGGGAGCCCCCAAAAATGATGAGTGAGTGATGAGGTTTCTCACCCTGCCACCCACCGATGAGCACTGCTCATTCCCCCACGCCGCTCCTCATTTCCTCGCCGGCTCTTCAAACTCCTTGCTTATTTTCTGAAACGTGTCTTTTCATTGGCTGCCACACTTCTCATTCAAGTTGCATCATGCCCATTACGGCATTTGATGTGCTGGTGGGTAAGCCTGCTTCTGATTGGCCTGTTTCTCCACCTGTGTGGGAAGCAGCAAATTGAGCCATAGCTGCACCGTAACCTCTCTGGGCTCCGTCACAGAGCGGTGCGAATTTGTAGAGGGATATTGTGCAGAGTAAGGCCAGGTTCACCCCTTTCCACTCTGCTCTTTATTAATTTGAACCCAAGTGATTAGTATATGTATGTTTGCATGGGGGGGGGGGGGGGGGGGGTGTTCTCAAATTATATGTTTACATTTGTAAGAATGTGGTTTTATCTGCGCAAGAATTACACATTTAAAAAAAAATTAATTTACAGTACCCAATACTTTTTCCCCCCAATTCAGGACAATTTAGCGTGGCCAATCCACCTATCCTGCACATCTTTGGGTTGTGGGGGTGAAAGCCACGCAGATACAGGGAGAATGTGTGCAAATTCCACTTGGACAGTGACACTGAACCGGGATCGAACCCAGGTCCTCAGCGCTGTGAGGCAGCAATGCCAACCACTGCACCGGCCTTCAAGAATGACACATACTGCAAAAAGCATAGTGGTTCTTTCTAAACGTATCTGAATCAGAACCATGATATTTTTTAAATCTTCTGATCGTTCCTACTGATTTCAGATCTCTCCGGCAGAAGTGTATCCAACAGGAGAGGCCATTGCGTTAAGCTGTTTGCACTCACTGCTCAACTCCCTCTCCACCTCTCAATTTAGCGGAACCTTGTGGCAATTGTTTGCTCACAATGCTGCACCTTTTGGTGGATCCTGAATTTCTCTACCTTGGAAGGAAGACTGAGGATAAGGGTTTCTTAAAGGTCAGACCTGCCAAATCCAAACCATTGAGATGTGTGGAAGTACATCACGCTGGAGCTGACTGAGTCACAGTATCGCATTCAAGATTTAAAAGAGTCATGCCCACCTGTGGACCTCTCTTCAGTTCTGGAGAATGTGCCAGCAACGTGACCAACTGGGAGGTAGTGGAATCTCGCGAGGAATTGTAATGAAACAACCTGCCGGGTGTTGAACTTTCTCAAGGAGGGGATAATGTTTTTAGCATGGGCCCCAAGCAGCCAAGCCGTACTCCAAATGTGGCCTAAGCAATGGCTGGTACAGCATTTTCATTACTGTCGTTGGAGAGTATTGGAAGTTCCATTTCACAAACCCAAGCATTTTGGATGTCTTGGAAGTTGCTTGTTGACCTTGTATGTTCCACGGTAAATTATCCTGGATGTGAATTCCTAACTACAGCATTTTTTAGTAACTTCAAACAGGGAATCTGGCGTTGTGTAGTTGGGTACTGAGGGACATCAAGTATTGCTGACTGGCATGATTTTACATTTCTATATGTTGAATTTCATTCCGCAGATATCAGCCCATTTCATAGAATCTATAGAATCCCGACAGTGCAGATGGAGGCCATTCAGCCCATCGAGTCAGCACCGACCCTCCGAAAGAGCACCCTGCCCAGGTCCACTCCCCTATCCTATCCTTTTACCCTAACATGCACATCCCTGGACACTAAAGGGCAATTTATGGCCAATCCACCAAATCTGCATGCCTTTGGGCTTTGGGAGGAAACTGGAGCACCCGGAGGAAACCCACGCAGACACGGGAAAATGTGTAAATGCCACACAGTCACCTGAGGTCGGAATCAAACCCAGTTCCCTGGCGTGTAAGGCAGCAGTAATAACCACTGTCCAACCGTGCCGCCTTTGATGAGATTATTTGGATCTTCCTGAAGACTCACCTCATCTGGTGCTTCAGTAATGGCTCCACAGACCAGGCAATCCTTGGTAAAAACTCTGACCTGGCTTGTTATTCCAAGCTGGATGTCATTTATAAAGAGGAGAAATAAACACTGGCCCAGCAAGCTATCTTCATGACACGGCAGACTGACAACTAATGTGAGATCGAGACAAACAAAAATAAAACTTCACATGTGGAGGTGGGAAAACTTATTTTTAAAAGTTACTCCAGACTAAAAGTTGTCCACTCATGTTAATCATGTTAAAGTCTGTGTTCTCATTACTGGAGCTGGATACTTTAAAAGTGACAGGAACAATCTTTAATAACAGCACCATCTTGTGGCAATGTTACATTAATCTGAATGAACACACTGGGTTCAGCCCTGATCTTTCAGGGGAGCTTAGCAGACCGCTGGTATATCTCGGCTCCTTCCCATCACACTTGATGGCTAAAGACTCGGAATAAAGCCACCAGCTGTTTTTGCTTCTTCAAGTTTTGTTTACAATTGTGATTGGTCCTCGGTTTTACTGATGATGCGGTTTTTCCAGTGGATTTTCCTGAAGCTGCACGCCGCTCAGCAAGGTACAGTGCCTGTAATGTGGTAAAAACACCCTGTAACCCCTCACACAGGAGGAACAGAAATGGGAGCTGAGTATCTTTGGTTAGATGGAGATCAAATGCACAATCAGAGATGTGGGAGGGAATAAAGGTAAAGTACTGAGTTGGAGTCCCAGAAAGCATTGCCGAGGTGGCAAATGGCCAGGGGTGGAATTCTCCGTTTCTGAGACTAAGTGTTGACGCAGAATTTGTGGACTTCCACATCAGCAGAACTGGCACCACGCCTGGACTGATTATGCTACTGTTAAGGGATAGCACCGGCGCCATGTGTAACACAATCGATTCCAATGAGAAACGGTGCCGGATTTGCCGGTTTTGTGATCGACATTCAGTAGGCTGACAAACAGCAGTCACATATGTGGTGATATGCATCACTGTAAATACACTGGGACTAAAATAAACTCCAGAGGGAGCACCAGAGACATCATGACACATAGACATTCAACCAATAGGTCAGTAAGATAGGACACGACCAATGGGCATTCAAGACACACCCAGAGGTGACACTACCACAAGGCGGCTACCCATATAAAAGGACAGGGCACACATACTCTTCCTCTTTCCATAGGCGACACTCAGAGACACAGGGGCAGATCAGGAAGCATCACACTCACCGCATGGATTAGAGCAGACTGGTTAGTTGAGTTACTATAGTTAGATTAGCAAGAGAGTCGAACTCAAGTAGGAGAATTGCTAACTGTTCAATAAATGTGTTAAAGCTATCTCCAAGTCTGAACCTTCCTTTGTCAGAGTGTACATCAAGGAAGCAACTTATGCTACGTCAAGAAGCATAACACAACAGCATATACACACTTCACTCCCCATACACACCATCCCAGCCAACAAGTTGGCAGCGAGAAGAGCAGCCCCGAGATTTCATGGATGCCAAGCTGGAGACCCTCGTGGACGCAGTGGAGGAGAGGAGGCTGACCCTCTACCTGGCCCGGGAAGGAGGCTGCCAGCCGCTGCCGTTCACCGTGCCTGAGCACATGTGGCAGAGACGGTCAGCACCATGGGCAACACCATCCAGACCAGCCAGCAGTGCTGCAAATAACTGGCACAACCACCTCAGGGCAGCCAGAGTGTTGCTCTTTTTAACCTTAGTCTATTGGCTCTGATTACGTCACCTTTGCTCACGAGTCGCCAGGTATCTTTATGATACCGCCACGTGGTTCAAGTTCAGGTTATGATTAATAATACAGCACACCGCTTAGTAAGGATTAAAACAACGGTCATTTATTATATACAACAGGCAATATTAATACACTAATACTACTATCTATATAATAAACCTATCACTACTGGCCAATACTTAACTTAGGAAGAGCCCACCAGGTCAGGGAAACGAATGGCTTGTCCAATCAGATCTGGCCCGCGGGATTCAAAAGGCTGCTACAGGTCGGTGGCTAGGTGTCTCTACCGGATAGCGATCGCTGGATTCAAACTTACAGTTGCCGGTTGCTGTTCTTGCGAAGGTCTCGAGCAAGCGAAGAGGAGAGAGAGCGAGATCTGAACTTGGCCCCTCACTTTTATAGGGCCCAGGGGCTTCCCACCTCCTGGGGCGGCCCTTGACCCTGAGTCCCAAGTGATTGGATTTGTCCCCAATCCCTGGGGTCGATGTGTCCAATGGTGAGGCGATTCCTCGATCGGGGGTGGTCGTTCACCTGTCTTTGTTTCGGCCACTGCAGGCGCTGACAGGTCTGGCCCGGTATTCAATTGCTAATATGTCGCAATTGTTCTCGGGGATAGCCAATTTAACTGCAGATGTCTGGATAGATGGGCTGCAAACAGTCCTGAATGTAACTGCAAATACCTGGGTTGATGGGCTGTTGATAGCCCTGAGTATCGATCTGGGCTAACTTCCCCAGAGCCGAATATGCAATACTGTCAGCACCTGCCTGCTTGTGTCTTGTTAGCTGCTTTTCCCAGCAGTCTTTCGGGTTAGCCATTTCAAACTGGGTTTTGGCCAGATTAATCGGAACGCAGCCATTTTACGTGGCTACAGAGTGAATAGGCATCACTGCCTCTGGCACCAATCCCCCTCCTGCACGCCCGTGACCTTGTCTTTTGTCGTCAACCGCTGGGAGCGGGAGAAGACAGGAGGGGGACTGCCAGACTTGTGGCCACTCACTGTGGCAGAGCAAAGGGCCCTGGATGTGGTTGGCGGTCTGGAGGAAAGGGAAGTCGTCTAGGTGGAGTTCGGCCATGAGCGAGGAAGTGAGACACTGCTTAGCTGCGGTTCCCCGTGACAAGTGTGTCAACCCCCATCAACAACCAACAACACTGCACCCTCACACCACCCTCACCCCCACCCACACACTCACACAAGGGGCTGTTTAGCACAGGGCTAAATCGCCGGCTTTGAAAGCAGGCCAGCAGCACGGTTCAATTCCCGTAACAGCCTCCCCGAACAGGCGCCGGAATGTAGCGATAGGGGCTTTTCACAGTAGCTTCATGCTTGTGAAGCCTACTTGTGACAATAAGCGATTTTCATTTTCATTTCATTCACCTACCGCCCCCCAGCCCGTGGTCTAATCTTACGTCTTGTCTTGTGTCTTGCAAGAGCTGGCGGAGATGGGGCAGATCCATCTGGCATGCCCCACCCCCAGCCGGTGTCACAGCCAGAGCCCCCCCCCCTGCCGTGAGCCAAGCAGCAATGAGAGCAGCAAGGACACCAGCCCTCCGCCCGAGACTCAGGAGACCCCGGAGCTGAGGTCGGAGGATGACACTGACGTTCCATCACAACTATCTCCAACACCCTCTGCCGTCCCAGAGACACTCACCTCAGTTGGGCACTTTAGTGAAGAGGCTCCTTGGGCACTATCTGGTGCGCACCACACAGCTGCTCCGGCACAGCAGGTCGAGGTAGGAAGACCAGAGGGGGCGGATGGTCAGAGGATGGGCCGACCCCAGGAACTAGCTGCCGTCCAGACGGGTTTCTGAAACGGACAGTCCCAGCGATTGTGGAGATGCAGTCGCAGAGCCAGGGACTACATGAGGCGTTGTCAGCGCGCATCCAGCACCTGCAGGTGCAGTTGGAGCAGGAAGTGTTACCGACCCTGCGTGCCATGGGTGGTGCCCACGGTGGAGGCACTGGGGGTGACGGTTTTGGCTATGGATCAGCATGTCCAAGGCAAGGGGCATTCTGTGCAGGTGCTGGCCGAGGCCCAGGGCAGGGTTGTGCCAGAGCCACCTGGACATCGCAGCGGTGCTCCTGAGCGTGACCCAGTCACTGCAGGCCATGGCTGGGAACATCAGCGGCATTGCCCAGGTGCTGGACGACATGGCGCAGACACAGGGGGAGGTTGCCCAGTCCCAGAGGGTGATGGCACAGTCATTGGCTGATGTGACACAGACCTACAGGATGGTGGCACATACAATGGGTGATGTGGCGTGTCCCAGAAGGATATGGTCCACTCCCTGGGTTCCATGCCACGAGCGTGCGGACCCTGATTGAGACCAGAGCGGACCTCCAGGATTAGCAGCGCCCGGTGGCGGGGGAACTTAAGGGGACAGTTCCGCTTGCACCCCCGTCCCATGGAGTAACGCAGGGGCCATCGGGCACCCCGAGAGAGGAGGAGGTGATGGGGCCCGTGCCGGTGACTCCCGTAAGGGAGGTGCCGGAACACCGCAGCACCTCGGACTCCCCTCTCCTGTCCCACCTTGCGGGCAGTGGACGGAACAGGGCAGCACCACGGCATCTGGGACACCCAAGCAGCAGCCGGGCCAATCCAGGCCCGGTCGCCCCAGAAGACACCCACCAACGGGGATCCAGATTGCAGGGCTGGAATCACAGCAGCCCGCCTCCACTCCTGCTGTACCATCTGGGGACCCTCTAGGCATAGTGTTAGGGCCCATAAAGCCAGAAGGTTAGACACCAGTTAAGTTGGCACGGGTAGAGGGCACAGTTTAGTTATAGAGGCTAGGGCACATCTCTGTAAATATCTGTTCGCATAAAACACCTGTTCACACTGTTACCACTGTCTCGGTGCTCTGTCAGATGGGTGTGAGGAGTGGGCTGGTCTGGGCTGGCCAGAGAAGGGGGGTGGAATGGGCGGACCTTGTGGCTGGCCCAGACTCCCCCCCTCCCCACCCCCCCGACCGTCCCCACCACCGTCGCTCCAGGGATTCATTGAGATTGTGTGATGGAATGGCCAGCTCGCTTGCAGGGATCACACAGGTGGACAGTGGAAAATGCTACCATGGGCAGCAGTCAGACATTGACATGCGATGTGGAGCAACAGAGCTCATCGCAGAGCGGGTTGTCATCATCCTCCATCCCATGGACCAGTCCCGCCATTACTGCCAACCCAGGACCCCCACCCCATAGTGCGTCAGGTATGTATCACGGAGGGAGTTGCAGGCGGGAGGGTGGCCGGGGGGAGGGGTGGGGGACTGAGGGGTGTGGGGGTGGGATGTGGTGTCTGTGCTCCTGGCAGGCAGCCCTCCCCCCCTCCCCCCACCACCCCCACTCCCCAGTCGGTGAACCTGGAGGTGATCAGAGCGTCCCGTATGCCTGCCTGGGCTCCAGGTCCTGCTCATCCTCACCCTCCCCTGCATCCTCCTCGATGGAGAGGCCTGGCGTTCCTCCTCCTCCTCCAGCGCATCACCCCTCTGCTGCGCGATGTTGTGGAGGATGCAGCAGGCCGCCACGATGCGGGCGACCCTCTCAGCGTCATACTGGAGGGCTCCTCTAGAGCGGTCCAGGCACCTGAACCGCAACCTCAGGAGGCCAAAGCACTGCTTAATCACGCTCCAGTTTGCCGTATGGGCGTGATTGTAGCGGATATCCGCATCGGTCTGTGGCCTCTGGATAGGCGTCATCAGCCACAACTGCAGTGGATAACTCCTGTCACCCAGGAGCCAACCCCCCAGCCGGGGGGGCATCTCAAACATGACAGGAATCATCGACTGTGCCAGGATGAAGGCGTAGTGCACACTGTCCGTGTATTGGGCGCAGAGGTGAATGATGCGCAGCTGATGGTCACATATCAGCTGCGCGTTCATCGAGTGGAACCCCTTTCGGTTTATGTAGAGCGGCCTGTAATAAGCAGGGAGAGATGCAACCCGTCGATCACCCCCTGGACTCGGGGCATCCTGTCGATGGTGGTGAACCCCATTGCCCAGGCATCCTGGTGGTTTTGGTCCACATAAAGATGGATATTGAGGTCGCCTGGGCATATAAGGTCTCCTTGAAGGCACGCATGCACCTGTGCACCAAAGTGTGTGAGACCCCAGACAGGTCCCCACCCGGCGCTTGGAATGACCCCGTGGCGTAAAAGTTCAAGACGATCGTCATCTTAATGGCCACCAGGAGCAGTTGTCCTCCCGCCATACCCCCGCAGTGCCAGGTGCGCCATCATCTGGCAGATATGTTGCACTTTCTCTCTGCTCATCCGGAGTCTTCGAAGGCATGCCCGGTCCGGCAGGTCCTTGAATGACAGGCACTGCCAGTACACGCAAGGCTTCATGCGGCGGATCGTTGGCACCTCCTCCTCACCCTGTTGGGCAGCCGGCTCTCCATCCTGGGTGGCTGCTTCCTCTTCCTCTGCTGAATGCTCTGCTGCACGCTCTGCTGCTGCACACTCTGCTGCTGCATGCTGCGCTGCTGCACACTCTGCTGCTGCATGCACTGCTGCTGCATGCCCTGCTGCTGCATGCTCTGCTGCTGCATGCACTGCTGCTGCACGCCCTGCTGCTGCACGCTCTGCTGCTGCACACTCTGCTGCTGCACGCCCTGCTGCTGCACGCTCTGCTAATGCACACCCTGCTGCTGCACGCTCTGCTGCTGCACGCCCTGCTGCTGCACTCTCTGCTGCTGCACACTCTGCTGCTGCACGCCCTGCTGCTGCACACTCCGCTGCTGCACACTCTGCTGCTGCACACTCTGCTGCTGCACGCTCTGCTGCTGCACACTCTGCTGCTGCACACTCTGCTGCTGCACACTCTGCTGCTGCATGCTCTGCTGCTGCACGCCCTGCTGCTGCACCCTCTTCTGCTGCACCCTCTGCTGCTGCACACTCTGCTGCTGCGCCCTCTGCTGCTGCACACTCTGCTGCTGCACACTCTGCTGCTGCACACTCTGCTGCTGCACACTCTGCTGCTGCATGCCCTGCTGCTGCACACCCTGCTGCTGCACGCCCTGCTGCTGCACACTCCGCTGCTGCACGCCCTGCTGCTGCGCGCTCTGCTGCTGCACGCTCTGCTGCTGCACGCCCTGCTGCTGCATGCTCTGCTGCTGCACACTCTGCTGCTGCATGCTCGGCTGCTGCATGCTCTGCTGCTGCACACTCTGCTGCTGCATGCCCTGCTGCTGCACACTCTGCTGCTGCACACTCTGCTGCTGCACGCTCGGCTGCTGCACGCTCTGCTGCTGCACGCCCTGCTGCTGCATGCGCTGCTGCTGCACGCTCGGCTGCTGCACACTCTGCTGCTGCACACTCTGCTGCTGCATGCCCTGCTGCTGCACACTCTGCTGCTGCACACTCTGCTGCTGCACGCTCGGCTGCTGCACGCTCTGCTGCTGCACGCCCTGCTGCTGCATGCGTTGCTGCTGCACGTTCGGCTGCTGCACACTCTGCTGCTGCACGCTCTGCTGCTGCACACTCTGCTGCTGCACGCCCTGCTGCTGCACGCCCTGCTGCTGCACACTCTGCTGCTGCACACTCTGCTGCTGCACGCTCTGCTGCAGCACGCTCTGCTGGCCACCAGGAGCAGTTGTCCTCCCGCCATACCCCCGCAGTGCCAGGTGCGCCATCATCTGGCAGATATGTTGCACTTTCTCTCTGCTCATCCGGAGTCTTCGAAGGCATGCCCGGTCCGGCAGGTCCTTGAATGACAGGCACTGCCAGTACACGCAAGGCTTCATGCGGCGGATCGTTGGCACCTCCTCCTCACCCTGTTGGGCAGCCGGCTCTCCATCCTGGGTGGCTGCTTCCTCTTCCTCTGCTGCATGCTCTGCTGCACGCTCTGCTGCTGCACACTCTGCTGCTGCATGCCCTGCTGCTGCATGCTGCGCTGCTGCACACTCTGCTGCTGCATGCACTGCTGCTGCATGCCCTGCTGCTGCATGCTCTGCTGCTGCATGCACTGCTGCTGCATGCCCTGCTGCTGCACGCTCTGCTGCTGCACACTCTGCTGCTGCACGCCCTGCTGCTGCACGCTCTGCTAATGCACACTCTGCTGCTGCACGCTTTGCTGCTGCATGCCCTGCTGCTGCACTCTCTGCTGCTGCACACTCTGCTGCTGCACGCCCTGCTGCTGCACACTCCGCTGCTGCACACTCTGCTGCTGCACACTCTGCTGCTGCACGCCCTGCTGCTGCACCCTCTGCTGCTGCACACTCTGCTGCTGCACGCCCTGCTGCTGCACACTCTGCTGCTGCATGCTCTGCTGCTGCACACTCTGCTGCTGCACGCCCTGCTGCTGCATGCCCTGCTGCTGCACACTCTGCTGCTGCACGCCCTGCTGCTGCACCCTCTGCTGCTGCACACTCTGCTGCTGCACGCCCTGCTGCTGCACACTCTGCTGCTGCATGCTCTGCTGCTGCACACTCTGCTGCTGCATGCTCTGCTGCTGCACACTCTGCTGCTGCACGCCCTGCTGCTGCACGCCCTGCTGCTGCACACTCTGCTGCTGCACACTCTGCTGCTGCACGCTCTGCTGCTGCACACTCTGCTGCTGCACACTCTGCTGCTGCACGCTCTGCTGCTGCACACTCTGCTGCTGCACGCTCTGCTGCTGCACGCTCTGCTGCTGCATGCCCTGCTGCTGCACGCCCTGCTGCTGCACGCCCTGCTGCTGCATGCTCGGCTGCTGCACGCCCTGATGCTGCACGCCCTGCTGCTGCATGCTCTGCTGCTGCGCGCTCTGCTGCTGCACACTCTGCTGCTGCACGCCCTGCTGCTGCACGCTCTGCTGCTGCACGCTCTGCTGCTGCGCGCTCTGCTGCTGCACACTCTGCTGCTGCACGCCCTGCTGCTGCACGCCCTGCTGCTGCACGCTCTGCTGCTGCACGCTCTGCTGCTGCACGCTCTGCTGCTGCGCGCTCTGCTGCTGCACGCTCTGCTGCTGCGCGCTCTGCTGCTGCACACTCTGCTGCTGCACGCTCTGCTGCTGCACGCCCTGCTGCTGCACGCCCTGCTGCTGCACGCTCTGCTGCTGCACACTCTGCTGCTGCATGCTCGGCTGCTGCATGCTCTGCTGCTGCACACTCTGCTGCTGCACGCCCTGCTGCTGCACGCTCTGCTGCTGCACACTCTGCTGCTGCACGCTCGGCTGCTGCACGGTCTGCTGCTGCACGCCCTGCTGCTGCATGCACTGCTGCTGCACGCTCGGCTGCTGCACACTCTGCTGCTGCACGCCCTGCTGCTGCACGCTCTGCTGCTGCACACTCTGCTGCTGCACACTCTGCTGCTGCACGCTCTGCTGCTGCACGCTCTGCTGCTGCACGGCCTGCTGCTGCAAGCTCTGCTGCTGCACGCTCTGCTGCTGCATGCCCTGCTGCTGCACGCTCTGCTGCTGCACACTCTGCTGCTGCACGCCCTGCTGCTGCACACTCTGCTGCTGCACGCTCTGCTGCTGCACACTCTGCTGCTGCACGCCCTGCTGCTGCACACTCTGCTGCTGCACACTCTGCTGCTGCACACTCTGCTGCTGCACGCCCTGCTGCTGCACACTCTGCTGCTGCACACTCTGCTGCTGCACGCTCTGCTGCTGCACGCTCTGCTGCTGCACACTCTGCTGCTGCACACTCTGCTGCTGCACGCCCTGTTGCTGCACGCCCTGCTGCTGCACACTCTGCTGCTGCACACTCTGCTGCTGCACGCCCTGCTGCTGCACCCTCTGCTGCTGCACACTCTGCTGCTGCACGCCCTGCTGCTGCACACTCTGCTGCTGCACGCTCTGCTGCTGCACACTCTGCTGCTGCACGCCCTGCTGCTGCACGCCCTGCTGCTGCACACTCTGCTGCTGCACACTCTGCTGCTGCACACTCTGCTGCTGCACGCTCTGCTGCAGCACGCTCTGCTGCTGCACGCCCTGCTGCTGCATGCTCTGCTGCTGCACGCTCTGCTGCTGCACGCCCTGCTAATGCACGCTCTGCCGCTGCACGCCCTGATGCTGCACGCCCTGCTGCTGCACGCCCTGCTGCTGCACGCCCTGCTGCTGCGCGCTCTGCTGCTGCACGCTCTGCTGCTGCACGCCCTGCTGCTGCACGCTCTGCTGCTGCACACTCTGCTGCTGCATGCTCGGCTGCTGCATGCTCTGCTGCTGCACACTCTGCTGCTGCATGCCCTGCTGCTGCACACTCTGCTGCTGCACACTCTGCTGCTGCACGCTCGGCTGCTGCACGCTCTGCTGCTGCACGCCCTGCTGCTGCATGTGCTGCTGCTGCACGCTCGGCTGCTGCACACTCTGCTGCTGCACGCTCTGCTGCTGCACACTCTGCTGCTGCACGCCCTGCTGCTGCACACTCTGCTGCTGCACGCTCTGCTGCTGCACGCTCTGCTGCTGCACGCTCTGCTGCTGCACGCCCTGCTGCTGCATGCTCTGCTGCTGCACGCTCTGCTGCTGCATGCCCTGCTGCTGCAAGCTCTGCTGCTGCACGCCCTGCTGCTGCATGCTCTGCTGCTGCACGCTCTGCTGCTGCACGCTCTGCTGCTGCACGCCCTGCTGCTGCATGCTCTGCTGCTGCACGCTCTGCTGCTGCATGCCCTGCTGCTGCACGCTCTGCTGCTGCACGCCCTGATGCTGCACGCCCTGCTGCTGCACACCCTGCTGCTGCACGCCCTGCTGCTGCGCGCTCTGCTGCTGCACGCTCTGCTGCTGCACGCCCTGCTGCTGCACGCTCTGCTGCTGCACACTCTGCTGCTGCATGCTCGGCTGCTGCATGCTCTGCTGCTGCACACTCTGCTGCTGCATGCCCTGCTGCTGCACGCTCTGCTGCTGCACGCTCTGCTGCTGCACGCCCTGCTGCTGCATGCGCTGCTGCTGCACGCTCGGCTGCTGCACACTCTGCTGCTGCATGCCCTGCTGCTGCACGCTCTGCTGCTGCACGCTCTGCTGCTGCACGCTCTGCTGCTGCACACTCTGCTGCTGCATGCTCGACTGCTGCACGCTCTGCTGCTGCACGCCCTGCTGCTGCACGCCCTGCTGCTGCACGCCCTGCTGCTGCACACTCTGCTGCTGCACACTCTGCTGCTGCACGCTCGGCTGCTGCACGCTCTGCTGCTGCACGCCCTGCTGCTGCATGCGCTGCTGCTGCACGCTCTGCTGCTGCACACTCTGCTGCTGCACGCTCGGCTGCTGCACGCTCTGCTGCTGCACGCCCTGCTGCTGCATGCGCTGCTGCTGCATGCTCGGCTGCTACACACTCTGCTGATGCACGACCTGCTGCTGCACGCTCTGCTGCTGCACACTCTGCTGCTGCATGCTCAGCTGCTGCATGCTCTGCTGCTGCACGAGCAGCTCCAGCTCATACAGCCTCCGGACATCCGCCAGGGCTGCGCCGACGAGCAGGAAGGCCACCGTTGCTGGTAGAATTCCAATATCCATTGTCTGCAGGGGGTGAAAGGCCGACATGTTAGCATGGTGCGTACCCCTGGGCCAACCAGGTCCAGGTCCAACGGACTTCATGGTGGCCCCAGTTGGCACTGTAGACTCTGCCGCTGCATGCTCTCCTCCCCCCCAATCCCCGTACCCCTGGCCCCGTCGATGCCCCGCACCATGGGGGCCTCTGGCCCTGGCACCCGTCCCTGCTGCCAGGGATACCATCGGCTGGCACTGCCCTTGCCAGCAGTACGCTTTGCGGCCCCCGCCCTGCGCCCCTGTAGCGGCTGCTCTGGGCATTGCCCTGGGTGGACCGTCGGCGGGTAGCGGCCAGGTTGGTGGGGGTAGGGGTGAGGGGGTGAGGACATCCATTCGGCTGGTGTCACTCTAGAACCAGGGACCAAGGTGGGTGGTCAGTGGGGTGCGCAGCAAGGTGGCTCCCTTTCAGGCCTCAGTAATGGCGATCTGTGCCTGGGCACCGCCCTTGTCCCTTGAGGGGTCACCCCTGCCTCTTGGCCTGTACCACCATCACCCCCCTCTTCCCCAGCCCTGGCAGGGCACCCCCATCCCCAACCCAGCCAGCCCACCCAGTGCCCAGCCTGGCAGCCCACAGTCACTCCTCTCTGCATCCTACCTCCTCTCTCTCTCCCTCAACAGCCGGTTTACAATTTTTAAAAGCGAACCGCACCGTTGGGCAGGCGGAGGCCCCAGAGAATACCGGGTGTAGCCCCCCAGAGGGTCGGAGAATGGCCGTTGGCCGCCGTGAATCCCGCCCCCGCCCCCGCCGAAGTCTCCGAAGGGAGAAAAGTCGGCGGGGCGTTAATGGCGCCGCTGCGGCGGAGAATGTCACGGGTCTGCGCAAGGCAGCCGATTTTCGGCCTGCCGATATTCTCCCTTCCGGATGGGCCGAAGTCCCGTCGACGTGATGACCGTTCACGTCGACGTGAATCAAACCTCCTTTTCATCGGCGTGACCCGGTGCTCCAGGCTCACGCCGACCAGCGTGGAGGTGAGTGACGGCCTGGGGGGTTGGCTCTGGGCAGGCAATGGCGTGGCCGCAGTCTGAATGCGTGAGGAGAGGTGTGTCTCGGCTTGTGTGTGTGCGGCGGGGGGGGGGGGGGGGGTTAGAGTAGGCTGGGCTCTGGGGGAGTGCCGGGAGGGGGTCCGTGCCGGGGTGGAGGTTGGGGGGGGGGTCCGTGCCGGGGTGGAGATTGGGGGTTGGGGGGGGTCCGTGCTGGGGTGGAGGTTGGGGGGGGGTCCGTGCTGGGGTGGAGGTTGGGGGGGGGTCCGTGCTGTGCCGGGGTGGAGGTTGGGGGGGGGTCCGTGCTGGGGTGGAGGTTGGGGGGGGGTCCGTGCCGTGGTGGAGGTTGGGGGGGGGTCCGTGCTGGGGTGGAGGTTGGGGGGGGGTCCGTGCCGGGGTGGAGGTTGGGGGGGGGGTCCATGCCGGGGTGGAGGTTGGGGGGGGGTCCGTGCTGGGGTGGAGGTTGGGGGGGGGTCCGTGCTGGGGTGGAGGTTGGGGGGGGGTCCGTGCTGGGGTGGAAGTTGGGGGGGGTCCGTGCCGGGGTGGAGGTTGGGGGGGGGTCCGTGCTGGGGTGGAGGTTGGGGGTGGGTCCGTGCTGGGGTGGAGGTTGGGGGGGGTCCATGCGGTGCCGGGGTGGGGGTTGGGGGTTGGGGGGGGTCCGTGCTGGGGTGGAGGTTGGGGGGGGGTCCGTGCTGGGGTGGAGGTTGGGGGGGGTCCGTGCCGTGCCGGGGTGGAGGTTGGGGGGGGGTCCGTGCTGGGGTGGAGGTTGGGGGGGGTCCGTGCTGGGGTGGAGGTTGGGGGGGGGGGTCCGTGCTGGGGTGGAGGTTGGGGGGGGTCCGTGCCGTGCCGGGGTGGAGGTTGGGGGTTGGGGGGGGGGGTCCGTGCTGGGTGGAGGTTGGGGGGGGTCCGTGCTGGGGTGGAGGTTGGGGGGTGTCCGTGCCGTGCCGGGGTGAAGTTTGGGGGGGGGTCCGTGCTGGGGTGGAGGTTGGGGGGGGGGGTCCGTGCCGGGGTGGAGGTTGGGGGGGGGGTCCGTGCTGGGGTGGAGGTTGGGTGGGGGTCCGTGCTGGGGTGGAGGTTGGGGGGTTCCGTGCCGTGCCGGGGTGGAGGTTGGGGGTTGGGGGGGGGGGGTCCGTGCTGGGGTTGAGGTTGGGGGGGGGGGTCCGTGCTGGGGTGGAGGTTGGGGGGGGTCCGTGCTGTGGTGGAGGTTGGGGGGGGTCCGTGCCGTGCCGGGGTGGAGTTTGGGGGTTGGGGGGGGGGGGGTCCGTGCTGGGGTGGAGGTTGGGGGGGGGGTCCGTGCCGAGGAGGGGGATGGGAGGGCAAGTGAGTTGGTCCACCTGGCCAGGTGCCAGCCTCCAACAGTTGGACCCATGCGGTCCATGCCACCTGGCTGGGGGGAGGAGGGCATATGGGCAATGATGACATGTCGTCGTTCCCCTCCCCCCCACCAGGCCGCCATGTTTTCAGATCATCCAGCGATGTTGGCCGCCGTGGTGGCAGCCGCTCATGTCTATGTTGCCCTGGATGATGAGGAGGAGGAGGAGGAGGAGGAGCGTGCCAGAGAGGCGGCGCAGGCTGCCGCAGAGGGGCAGGCGGCAGCCGCCCAGGCTGGAGGGACACCTGACCGACAGGACGAGGAGGGGGAGGAGGACGTCGCGGCCCCACGGCAACGGAGGCACCCGAGGGCGCCCCGTGTGTACCGGCCCCGGCAGTCATACCAGGACCTCACGGACCGGGAATGCAGGAGGAGACTCTGGATGAGCCGGGAAACCGTGGCACACATCTGCCACCTGCTGGCACACCTGTCACCGCGTGGCACTGGCGGGGGACACCCTCTCCCCGTGTCCGTCAAGGTTACGGTGGCCCTGAACTTTTATGCAACGGGGTCATTCCAGGCACCGAGTGGGGACCTGTCCGGCATATCGCAGACATCGGTGCATCGGTGCATCCGGGCAGTGACAGATGCCCTATATGCCATGGCGCACCGCTACACCCGCTTCCCCGTGGACCGGGCCAGCCAAGATGCCCGGGCCGTGGGCTTCTCTGCCGTTGCCGGGTTCCCCATGGTCCAGGGCGCGATCGATGGGATGCACGTCGCCGTGCGGCCACCTGCAGATAACAGGGCCGTGTTCACTAATAGGAAGGGGACCTATTCGATGAACGTACAGGTGGTCTGCGACCACTGCATGATGATCCTGCACGTCTGCGCCCGTCACCCAGGCAGTGTACACGACTCATTCGTGTTGTCGCGGTCATCCATCCCCGGCATGTACGAGGGACGCCATCCCTGGCTGAGGGGCTGGTTGCTGGGCGACAGGGGCTACCCATTGCGATCGTGGCTGATGACGCCTATACGGAGGCCACGCAATGAGGCGGAGAACCGCTACAATGATGCCCATGTAGCGACAAGGGGAGTGATCGAGAGGTGCTTTGGTGTGCTGAAGATGCGTTTCAGGTGCCTGGACCTCTCTGGGGGCGCCCTCCAGTATCGGTCAGATAGGGTCGGCCGCATCATTGTGGTGTGCTGCGTCCTGCACAACATAGCCCAGCAGAGGGGCGATGTGCCGCAGGCAGAGGAGGGCGGAGTGGAGGAGCAGCAGGAAGAGGCCCAGTCCTCCCCAGATGAGGGGGATGGGGGCAATGGTCAGGGCAGACGGGGTAGACACAGGCGGGTGGCTGTCCACCGTTACCGGCTGGCCCAGCGGGCACGGGACAGACTGATAGACACCCGCTTCACTGACTAGATGGGCGTGGGAATCGGGTAGTATGGCCACAGACCGCACACCATGGCAACAGCCGACCACCCACACCCCCCCACCCATCCACCCACCCAGCACCCTCACCCCCCTCCCCAACCCCACCCACCCCACCCGCATGCACACCACCCCCCCCCCCATTGCCGATCCACCTGCGGCACAACGGGCCGGGCTCACACAGTTGCGGGTGGACGCGTGTCTATCGCAGGCCATGGAGGATGATGACAACCCGCCCTGCGATGAGCTCCTGGCTCTACATCGTTGGACTATGTCTGACCCATGGCCACAGTACCACCATCCACCCGGACCATCCCTGCATGCGGCTGTGACACTGCAGCGCACGGTCCCGTCCTCTGCCCGGGGGATGTTGATGGCGGCCCAGGGGGAAGGGGGCAGACTCACCTGGGGCTGAGGTAAGACCACCCCTCACACACACACTTGCGCTCAACGTACATGACACCCCCGCACACTTTGGACAGAGCACAAAGGCAGCTTCTGTAGGTGTAACATTGACTTTAATAACCAAAGGAGTTCATGCACGTGCCCTAGCCCCTAAAACTCATCTGTGCCCTGCACCCGTGCCAACTTACTCAGTGTCTAATTGTTTGGCCTTACGGGCCCTTTGACTACGTCTACGTGGTTCCCCAGACGGTACAGCAGAACTGGAGGTGGACTCCTGTGATTCCTGCCCTCTGACACTGGATCCCTTTGGCGGCCGTTTCCTGGGGCGTCCTGGCCTAGATGGGCCAGGCTGCGGCCCGGGCGACTGGGATGGCGAGCTGCCAGCCTGTCCTGCCCGTTGCCCACCCGATGCACCTGGGACGGAAGGGGGGGAGTCCGAGGTGTCGCGGTGTACCGGGACCTCCCCTACAGAGGGAGCCGGGACGGACCACACCACCTCCTCCTCCCTCGGGGTGCCCGATGGCCCCCAGGCCTCTACATGGGTGGGGGATGCGAACGGACTGACCATCCGACGCCCCCCCGACATCTGCCGCTGCCAGTCCTGGAGGCCCGTGCTGGTATCGACAGGGGTCTGCAGGTTTGCAGCCATGGAGCCCAGGGTGTTGGCAAACCCTGTCTGTGACAGTGCGACGCCGGCTTGCACATGGCCACTGGCGCCGATGCCCTCAGCGATGGCCTGCAGAGACTGGGCCATGGCCTGCTGAGACTGGGCCATGGCCTGCAGAGACTGGGCTATGGTGTTGAGCGCCTCTGCCATCTGGCGCTGGCACTGGCTCATGGCCTCCTGTGAGAGGGCAGCCATTTCCTGGGCCACAGACGCTGCCTGCACGGAAGGCCCCAGGCCTCGCAAACCGTTCCCCATGTCTGACACCGTCGCACCCATTGCCTCCACCGCGGACGCCACCCGTGCGGTGTCAGCCTGGGTGGCACGCATGACCGGCACCACTCCCAGCTCCTGGACGCGGGTGGACTCCTTCACCTGCGACCGCAGCCGCCGCAAGCCGCCCGTGACCCTCTTCGCTCGTCTCCGGGTCGGTGGTTGCATCGGATCTATGTGTGGGTGTGGTAACTGCAGGAACCCGGGATCCATCTGGGCGGCAGATGTTCGCTTGGGCTGGGCTGCCCTCCGACCGCCCGGTCCCTCTGCTGCTCCTACCTCCACCTGCTGTACCGGGACGGCTGTGTTGTGCGCACCAGTGAGTGTACCAGACGCCTCATCACTAAAGTGCCCAACCGTGGTGAGTGTTTCTGCGATGGTGGAGGGTGTTGGTGACAGCAGTGGCGTTGTGTTGTGCTCTTCGTCCCACTCTGAGTCCATGGCACTTTGGGGTGGGGGTTCGTCTCCACCCATCCGGTATTTCGTCTTCCTGGGTAGTGCTGTCCCGGGTAGGGGTGTCCTGGGTAGTGCTGTCCCGGGTAGGGGTGTCCTGGGTAGTGGTGTCCTGGGTAGTGGTGTCCTGGGTAGTGGTGTCCTGGATAGTGGTGCTCTGGCTCGGATGTGACGGGGGCCTGTGGCTGCCCCCCTCATCGCTGGGTGGTCGCACCCGCACGTGACGGGGGTGTCGTCTCCCTGTTGCTCCAGGTCTCTCCGTCTCCCGTGGTGTGCGAGGGGCATCCTGCGGGCGTCGCATGCTGGAGGGTGCGGGTCTCTCCGTCTCCCGTGGTCTCCGAGGGGCATCCTGCGGGCGTCGCATGCTGGAGGGTGCGGGTCTCTCCGTCTCCTGTGGTCTCCGAGGGGCATCCTGCGGGCGTCGCATGCTGGAGGGTGCGGGTCTCTCCGTCTCCCATGGTCTCCGAGGGGCATCCTGCGGGCGTCGCATGCTGGAGGGTGCGGGTCTCTCCGTCTCCCGTGGTCTCCGAGGGGCATCCTGCGGGCGTCGCATGCTGGAGGGTGCGGGTCTCTCCGTCTCCTGTGGTCTCCGAGGGGCATCCTGCGGGCGTCGCATGCTGGAGGGTGCGGGTCTCTCCGTCTCCTGTGGTCTCCGAGGGGCATCCTGCGGGTGGTCTGCATCTGCGGGGATGGGTGCCTGGACGTTTGGTCCTGCGATACACAATGAAGCATGCATGGTTAGACATCAGGCAGTGATCAGGTGATACGGGGGAGGGGGATATAGGGGAGGGGGGATATGGGGACGGGCTGCCGGTGGCTCACACGCTAGTACGCCCCCGACCTCTGCATCAACAGCCTCCCGGTCCTCAGGTCCGCCAGCCAGTTCCAGGGCCCTTTCCTCGTGTACGGTCAGTGGCCTCTCATCAGCGGGCCCTCCTCCAGTCCTCACATGCTCCCTATTGTTGTGTGCGTGCTTCTTCTGTGGGGGGGGGGGGGGCAGGGGTAAAAGGCAACAGTGTTAGGCAGGTATATGAATGCACGCCATCGGTTGCGCGTGCATTGCAGAGGTTAAGGTTAGGGCTGGATTCACTTGGGGATATGGGGGATATGGGGGAGGGGGGATATGGGGGATATGGGGGAGGGGGGATATGGGGGAGGGGGGGATATGGGGGAGGGGGGATATGGGGGAGGGGGTATATGGGGGAGGGGGGATATGGGGGAGGGGGGATATGGGGGAAGGGGGGATATGGGGGATATGGGGGGGAGGGGGGATATGGGGGATATGGGGGAGGGGGGATATGGGGGAGGGGGGATATGGGGGAGGGGGATATGGGGGAGGGGGTATATGGGGGAGGGGGGATATGGGGGAGGGGGGATATGGGGGGGGATATGGGGGATATGGGGGGAGGGGGGGATATGGGGGATATAGGGGAGGGGGGATATGGGGGAGGGGGGATATGGGGGAGGGGGGATATGGGGGATATGGAAGAGGGGGGATATGGGGGATATGGGGGATATGGGGAGGGGGGATATGGGGGAGGGGGATATGGGGGAGGGGGGGATATGGGGGAGGGGGGATATGGGGGAGGGGGGATATGGGGGAGGGGGATATGGGGAGGGGGGATATGGGGGAGGGGAGATATTGGGGATATGGGGGAGGGGGGGATATGGGGGAGGGGGATATGGGGGAGGGGGATATTGGGGATATGGGGGAGGGGGGATATGGGGGAGGGGGGATATGGGGAGGGGGATATGGGGAGGGGGGATATGGTGTTGGGGGGATATGGGGGAGGGGGATATGGGGGATATGGGGGAGGGGAATATGGGGGAGGGGGGATATGGGGAGGGGGGATATGGGGGATATGGGGAGGGGGATCTGGGGGAGGGGGGATATGGGGGAGGGGGGATATGGGGGAGGGGGGATATGGGGGAGGGGGGATATGGGGGATATGGGGAGGAGGGATATGGGGAGGGGGGATATGTGGGTGGGGGGATATGGGGGAGGGGGGATATGGGGAGGGGGGATATGGGGGAGGGGGGATATGGGGGATATGGGTGAGGGGGGATATGGGGGATATGGGAGAGGGGGGATATGGGGGAGGGGGGATATATGGGAGGGGGGATATGGGGAGGGGGGATATGGGGGATATGGGGAGGGGGATACGGGGGAGGGGGGATATGGGGAGGGGGGATATGGGGGAGGGGGGATATGGGGGAGGGGGGATATGGGGGAGGGGGATATGGGGGAGGGGGGATATGGGGGTGGGGGGGATATGGGGGAGGGGGATATGGGGGAGGGGCGATATGGGGGAGGGGGGATATGGGGGATATGGGGGAGGGGGATATGGGGGAGGGGGGATATGGGGGAGGGGGGATATGGTGGTGGGGAGATTTGGGGGAGGGGGGATATCTGGGGAGGGGGGGATATGGGGGGGCTCACCCTGCCTGCTCTGACGAGGTCGTTCACCTTCTTGTGGCACTGGGTGCCTGTCCGTGGTGTCAGGGTCACAGCGGTGACGGCCTCTGCCACTTCCCTCCACAGACGCCGGCTGTGGCCTGGGGCAACTCTGCGGCCGTGCCCGGGATACAGGGCGTCCCTCCTCTTCTCCACCGCGTCCAGGAGCGCCTCCACATCGTGTGACTCGAACCTCGGGGCTGAGCGACGGCCAGCCATCCAGTCGGGTGTTGCGGTCGGCTGTTCCGGTCGGGTGGGGGGGAGCAGCGCGGCCTTATGAGCCGTCACGCCGTGCAGCGCGTATGACGCTGCACGGCGTGAACCACTGCGCAAGCGCGGATCCCGTTACGTCGCTGCTAGCCCATTTCGGGCCGGAGACTATCGACCCATTTTTCCGACGTGACGCAAGTCGGATTTGCGCTGTTTTTTGCGCCGATCGGCGGACTTTCCGCCGATAATGGAGAATTTCGCCCCTAGTCTCCACCCAATCGCGTTTCCCAATTTCAGCGTCAGCCAATGGAGAATCCCGCCCCTGTCTTTGATGAAGGACAGAATGCTAGAGGCACTTGGGCCAGGGAGAGAATGTGAGACTGGTCTCACTGGTGAAAATGGGAGAGTGGAAGGTGAGCAGCAGGTGGGTGGAACAGGTCATAGTGGAGTGGGTACGTGAGGTACAACATGGATGGTTTCAACCAGCTTGTGGGTATTTGTCAGTCGGCGGATGTGTGGGGGAGTGATGTTCGCTAGGACAGGAAGCCAAGTATAAAGTGGAAGGTTCCATATCTGATGCACTTCTCAGCGTTCAATTGAGTGTCAGCAAGATGTGTGTGTCATTACTTTGTCAGACAGGTGCACAGTGCTCTGCTGCGGAATATTATCGGGAAAGCACTGAGGTCCGGAATGTTGTGACAGCAGCTCCTTGTGCAGATCCAGCAAGTTTGGTTAGTGGATTGTTTCTGGTTTTGACCTTTGCTGTTGTGTTGTAATCATGCTTCAGTCTTTGGCTGCAGATGTGCAGTGCTTTTATAGCATTGACATTGTGGAGCTGGAATACAATAGGGGCGATTCTCCGATATTGAGGCCAAACGTTCGCGCCATCGTGAACGAGGGCAAAGAGGGCCCGGACTCGACCTATGGGCGCCGCGCCAACCTGCGCATGCGCAGGAAACGTCTTACGCACGCTGGCCCCTCACCAACATGGAGCCGGTGTTCTGGGACCGCGCGTGGAAGGAGGTAGGCCCGGGGGGGGAGAGGGCGGCCCACCGATCGGTGGGTCCCAATCGCGGGCCAGACCCCATCGGAGGCCAACCCGGTGAAGAAGGAGCCCCCCCCCCCAATCCCCCCCCCCCCCCCCCCCCCCCCCCCCCCCCACAGGCCGCTGCCCCAGCGTTCCTGCAGAGTTCCCGCCGGCAGTGACCGGGGTGGACGGCGCTGGAGGGAACCTTTCGCTTCGTAGCGGCCGCTCGGCCCATTCGGGCCGGAGAATCGCCGCTCGCCGGTTCTCCGAGCGGCCCGGTCGTGATTCGCGCAACGCCCCGGCGATTCCCCCACCCGGCGTTGGGGGGAGAATAGCGCCCAATGGATATAGTTTTAGGGGGATTCAGGGTGAGAAGCTATGAGCTGCAGTAGTCAGTTAACTTTGTAACGCAATCGTTTCGGATCCGATCCAGAGTGCAGAAGGAAGGAGCTTGGTTGACACAACTGACATTATAAGCATAGATAAACTGTGGGATGTGTTTGTTGGTAGGTCATCTGGATATATGTTGAACAATGTTAGAGCTTCCACTAAAGGCTTGTGGGAGTCCATTGTTCAGTCTTCTTCATGCATTTTTCCCTTGCTGAAGGCATTGTAATGATCTGCAGACATGTAACCAATGAGTCATCAGAACAAGACACAACCAATGGGTAATCAGAACACCCAGCAGTGGCATCACCACAAGAGGGCACCACACGACCACTATAAAAGGACAAGGCACACAGGCCCTCACCTCCTTCCACCGGCAGAAACCTAGAGAGCAAGATGTGTGTAGTTAGCAGTACCGTCACACCATTACACGTGGTCTAGAGCAAGTTCATATAGTTAGTAGAGTGTACTGTGTTACTAGAGTCAGATCAGTAGAGTGTAGAACTCATTTAGGAGCTTTGTTAATTGCTCAATAAATATGTTCAACTTACCTCGAGGTCTGGAATATTCTTCAACAGCGCCTACACCAAGTAGTGGCTTATAACAACGCACGGTACAGGAGTGGCTACTGAATCTACCTAGTTAAACTCAGTAAGGTCAGAGACAAACTCAGACAGCTCTCTGGCAACAGAGCCAACACAAGCAGCACCACCGGAACAAAGCTACCGAATCCAGGCATGATGGACAAGACACAGGCTCCTCATCACCTCAGGACCACCGGTAATCTTAGTGCTAACTGGCGTTCGTTTAAACAAAAATTCCAACTATGTGTAGAAGCATTCGACTTGAACAGCGCGACCGATGCTCGGAAAATAGCTCTCCTACTGACCACTGCGGGTGACCATGCGATAGAGATCTTCAATTCGTTTCAATGCACAGAAGGGCAGGACAAAATGAAATACAAAACTATCCTGGAAAAATTTGACAGCCACTGCGAGGTTGACACAAATGAAATATTTGCGCGCTACATCTTTAAACAAAGGATGCCAAGGTAAAGATGAATCCTTCAATAGTTATCTCACTAACCTTAGACTGCTAGAGCAATCCTGCAACTTCGGTGACATAACTGACTCCCTGATCAGAGACCAAATCGTTTTTGGAATCCACTCTGATCCTCTGAGAGAGCAACTGTTAAAATTTAAACATTTGACTTTAAAGATCGCTATCGAAATGTGCACTGTAAGTGAACATTCAAAAAATCACTACTCACAATACAGAAACGCTGAGAGTGAAAAACAAACCTCCCACGAGGTGGAGAGCGTCTCCTGAATGCAGTGTCTCCACATCTCCAATGGCAGCCATCTTGCGCGCTCCTCCTTGGGCCCGGCGCATGCGCAGTACGACCGGAAATACGAATCGGCGAGAACCGCAACCGCGCATGCGCGACGACGCACGAAACGTCATGACGCCGACGTCATAGCGTGTCCAAACTGGAACCACCCATTTTAGAAAGAAATGCCCTGCAAAAGGCAAACAATGTCTCAAATGTGGGAGACTCAATCACTATGCAGCCCAGTGCAGATCTGCACCACAATTCAGGAGTCAGCGACCACAGTTCAAACAGAACCACATCAGAAGTGCGCAACACCAAACACATGACTCTGATCAAGGTAGGGCAACAGACCCAGACGATGACTACCTGGATAAAACATTCCGAGTAGGCATCATCACAAAGTGCGAAAACGCCACACCGGACACCTCGCAAATCCAATCAATCCTTGCCGTTGATTCCGAGGATGAATGGAACGCAGTGATGGATGTCAGCCGATGCCCCATCCAGTTCAAACTGGACACAGGTGCCTCCACCAACCTGATCTCAAAGTTTGACTTCACGAAAATCAAGAAGGCTCCCAAAATCCTTCCAGCTGCTTGCAAACTCCAGGACTACAATGGCAATGCAATCACGGCACTGGGGTCATGCCAAATGACAGTGTCCAACTGACACATAGAGACAAGCCTGAGATTCGAGATTGTCCAACCAGACAGGGTGTCCCTGCTAGGTGCGCAAGCCTGCAAGCAACTGAACCTCATCCAAAGGGTCTACACCATGACGCCGTCTCATCAGGATCTTCAGGCCAGCATCGACGACATACTGACCCAATACCCAGATGTCTTCAGCGGAATGGGCACACTTCCATACGAGTACAAAACTCTACTGCGGCCTGACGCAAAACAGTGGTCCACCCACCAAGGAGAGTTCCTGCTTCACTGAGGGATCGACTGAAAGCAGAACTTGCAAGCCTACAGAAGAAAGGCATCATCTCCAAGGTCACTGAACCAACTAACTGGGTCAGCTCGATGGTGTGCGGCAAGAAGCCTTCGGGGGACCTACGCATCTGCATTGACCCCAAGAATCTAAACAAAAACATTATGCGGGAACATTACCCAATCCCAAAAAGGGAAGAAACCACGAGCGAAATGGCACACGCGCGCTTCTTCACAAAACCGGACGCATCCCAAGGATTCTGGCAAATCCAACTCGAAGAATCCAGCAGAAGGCTCTGCACCTTCAACACACCTTTTGGCAGATTCTGCTACAACCGAATGTCATTTGGCATCATCTCGGCATCTGAACAAATGATGGAAGGAATAGACGGGGTTCGTGTCTACGTTGATGATGTCATCACCTGGTCTTCAACTCCGGAGGAACATGTGTTGCGACTGAAGAGAGTATTCCGATGCATACATGAGCATGGTCTCAAGCTAAACAAATCCAAGTTCTGCTTTGACACGTCCACGCTGAAGTTCCTGGGTGATCAGATATCGAAACACGGTGTCCACCCGGACACGGACAAAATTACATCCATTGAGGCAATGAAAGTCCCAGAGGACAAGAAATCAGTACTACGCTTCCTTGGAGTGGTAAACTTCCCAGGCAAATCCACCCCGAATTTGGCCACACTCACAACGTCCCTAAGAAAACTGATAAAGAAATCAACCGCCTTCGAGTGGACGATGGAACACCAGGCAGAGTGGTTGGAGCTGAAAGCCAAACTCACCACTGCAGCCGTCCTCGCGTTTTTTGACCCAGATCACAAAAACTAAAATCTCGACCTTGCAAGTCAGGATGGCATTGGAGCGGTACTGCTACAGAAAGACGACACATTATCATGGGTCCCAATAGCATACGCATCACGGCCAATGACACTGACAGAGACCAGGTACGCGCAGATTGAAAAGGAGTGCTTAGGTCTTCTCACCGTCATCAACCACGACAACATGGACATGGTCTTGGACTGTGAGAACAGAAGTTCCAACTAGCACAGGGCAAGGAGATGCTCCAACAACATGACCTGGAAACCTCTCCATGGTCCAAGGTCGGCATTGACCAATTCCACGCGAATGGCTGCGACTACTACTCATTGATTACTTCTCAAACTATCCTAAGTTGCTGGCGCTGTCCAACCTCACCTCAAAGACCGTCATCAAAGCGTGCAAAGAGACGTTTTAGTGACATGGTATCCCAAATACTGCCATGAACGACAATGGCCCGTGTTTCCACAGTCGAGAATGGATCACGTTTGCTAAAGGCTACAACTTCAAGCACGTTACCTCCAGTCCGCACTACCCGCAGTCCAACGGCAAAGTCGAAAGGGGGTGCGCATCATCAAACAATTTATCCACAAAGCCTCGGACTCCGCCTCCGACATACACCTTGCACTACTATCGTACCGGGCGACTCCTTTATCAACTGGCATGTCACCAGCTCAACTGCTGATGAACAGGGACCTGAGAACAACACTTCCAGCCCTACACCTGCCCAACCCAGATCACCTACCGGTACTAAAAAAGATGCAACAGCTTTGTGACAGTCAGAAACATCACTATGACGCACATGCTGCCACCGATCTGGGCGCGCTATCCCCAGCAGACACCATCGGGATCAAAATACCTGATGGCGGGTGGTCTGTCCCAGCTGTCATCATTTGGCAGGCCGCACCCAGGTCCTATGTGATAAAAATGGCTGACGACACCGTCATTCGACAAAATCGAAGGGCACTTTGGAAAAATCATACGCCCAACACCAATTCCCCCATCACTGTCGTTTGTTGAAGCGCCATCTCAAGACACCACGAACCACAATTCCACCAGTCGTGACTCCCACACGACTATCAAGACTACCGGCATCCCCTCCGCCACCTCTCAGAAGGTCATCAAGGATGAGACGGACAACCCAAAGACTGGACCTATAAACATTTTCCTTCTATGTCTACTGTATATCCAAGTCATGCATATCATGTTATTTTCTTTAATACTGTCAACCACAGCTACCATCACCACATTAGAAATACACACAAACAAAAAGAAAGGGGGGATTTGTAATGATCTGCAGACATGTAACCAATGGGTCATCAGAACAAGACACAACCAATGGGTAATCAGAAACACCCTACGGTGGCATCACCACAAGAGGGCACCACACGACCACTATAAAAGGACAAGGCACACAGGCCCTCACCCCCTTCCACCGGCAGAAACCTAGAGAGCAAGATGTGTGTAGTTAGCAGCACCGTCACACCATTACACGTGGTCTAGAGCAAGTTCATATAGTTAGTAGAGTGTACTGTGTTACTAGAGTCAGATCAGTAGAGTGTAGAACTCATTTAGGAGCTTTGTTAATTGCTCAATAAATACATTCAACTTACCTCGAGGTCTGGAGTGTTCTTCAAAAGCACCTACACCAAGTAGCGGCCTATGTTACTCAAAGTAACATAACAACACAGGCATTGTCTCTTGTGAACAGTGTTTCAAATTCTTTCCTCATCCAGGTTGCAAGAATTCGAGAAATCTTTAGGGGCAGAACTGTGCATCACACTGTATCCTGTGAGACCCAATAACATATGTCTGGCTTCAGTTATATTGGACGTCATTTTTGGTGTCGATGGAAAGTGCCTCAACCTGTCTGTCTGTACTTCCTCAGTGTAGTCGATGAGTACTCCAGATTCCTCTTTGCCATCCCATGCCCTGATCTGGGGCACGATTCTCCATCCCCCCACCAGGGGTCTGCGAAGACGGAAATGGCGGCGTCCACGGGTCGCACATGGGGCCGTGTAAGAATGCTGGGCCTAGAAACAGCGGCGATCGACCGGGCCCGGCACACAGCTGCAAAATGTCCCTTCTTTCCGCAGGTCTTGCAGGTTGCGCTCCACGCCGGGCAGCGCTGCCGGGGGTGCTTGGTTGCCCGCAGAAGTAGCATTTGGGCCCTCCGGGGTTGGCTGGCTGCCGTGCGGCGCAGGCTTGGGGTGGGCCGGGGGCGGTAGCTGGTGGGGCCCACGATGTCCATCAGGGTGCCGTGCGGTCGGGGGGGGGGGGGGTTACGACTGTACGTTACGGGAGGCTACTGTTAGCGACTTCGCGAGCTGCCTAGTTGCCGCAAGGACAAGCGTACCCCCTTCCAATAGGCGTTGGCGGATGTACGCCGACCCCATGCCCGTAACAAAAGTGTCTCTGATTAAAAGTTCCGTATGCTCGACTGCCGAAACTGCCTGGCAGTCACAGTTCCTCGCCAGGATGTGCAGGACACACCAGAAATCGCCTAAGGACTCACCGGGGAGTTGCTGTCTCGTGGACAGGAGGTGCCTGGCGTAGAGTTTGTTAATCGGCCGAATATAATGTCCTTTCAGGAGCTCCATTGCTTCAGAGTAAGTAGGCGCATCACGGATAAGGGGAAAAATATCAGAGCTCACCCGTGAGTAAAGGACCTGGAGCTTTTGTGCGTCCGAGGGTTGTTCAGTCGATGATCGGAGGTTGCTTTCGAAGCAGGCTAGCCAGTGGTCGAAGGCCGACATGGCGTTGGCTGCTTGAGGGTGCAGCTGTAGGCGATCTGGCTTGATACGAAGTTCCATCGCTGTAATATCTCTGCTTAATAAATTGATGCACTATCAATTACTGCAAGGCGAGAGTAGAGAATAATCGAGGCTTTATTAAGCAGAGATGTGTGGCCTCCTGCACTTGCTACCAGAATGGGAGCAGCTCTGGTGTGCACACACATTCATACTCTGCCTACTGGGCGGAGCCAGCAGGCAGGGATTTACCCCCCGTACCTCCAGTACAGGAACCGTACCATATTACATCTACTAAAGCGTTATTACAACTACTATACAATCAGTGGTGACTACCACAGGGGTCAGAGGAGCAGCAGCTGGGAGAGAGGAGCAGCAGCGGGGTGAGAGGAGCAGCAGCAGGGAGAGAGGAGCAGCAGAGGGGCGAGAGGAGCAGCAGCGGGACGAGAGGAGCAGCAGCGGGGAGAGAGGAGCAGCAGCGGGGAGAGAGGAGCAGCAGCGGGACGAGAGGAGCAACAGCGGGGAGAGAGTATCTGAGGGTAACATTGTGATGCACGATCAATGACTACCAAAGCTAGGTTGTTGTCCAACTGAAGGGTTTAATAAGCTAGATGTTTCCCCCAGCAGCTCAGGTACAGAATGAAGGCTGCTGAGGCGGCACGGGTTCTTATACCCCACCTAGGTCGGCGGAGCTACCAAACAGCTTGACCAATAGGAAGCATACAATTTCTACCAATGGTGTTCCCGCATTACCAGGTACCGTAATACCTCTACTACCACATTCACCCCCTGTTAAAAAAAAGAGTCCGGCGGGGGTGGTGGCCTGATACTACAAACATGGCAACGTGGTAGAATTAGTTATGGAGGTACCGTAATACCTCTGTACAGCATTTGTAACTATTTACAATTCTAGTAACTATTTACAATTTATGCTTTAAATTTACAATTTAAAATGAAGCAATCAGTCGATCAGGGGCCCTGGTCATCCTCTGTGATCGTCGGAGCTTCGGTGGTGACTCCGGTGGAGGCTCGGGCGTCTGTAACTCCGGGAGCATGGCCTCGATCTCTGTGGCAGCTTCGACATCCCTAAATGGCGCTGGTGGGGAAAATGGTTGACCTGGGAAGGGAGCGCCTGCGGGGGGCGTCGGTGGGTGGGGCGGCCTAGACAAGGCCGGCGGAAGGACCGATCCTCCTGTAAGGTGCCCTGGTGGAGGGGAGGGTGGGACTGGTGGCTGGGGTGTGCGTGGGGCTCCGGCTGGCGCCAGGTCTCGTAGGGAGACCGTAACTTGTCGGCTGTCGGGGTGCGCCACGTAGGCGTACTGGGGGTTAGCGTGGGGAAGATGGACCCTCTCGACCAATGGGTCCGACTTGTGCGCCCGCATGTGTTTTCGGTGCAGGATGAGTCCAGGAGCGGCCAGCCAGGTCGGGAGCGAGGTCCCAGAGGAGGACGTCCTGGGAAGACAAGGAGACGTTCGTGAGGTCTCTGGTTGGTTGTAGTACAAAGCAGTGACCGAATGGAGTGGCGGGCATCCGGGAGGACCTCCTGCCAGCGAGAGACTGGGAGATACCTGGACCGTAGGGCCAGTAGGAGGGTCTTCTAGACCGTTCCGTTTTCCCTCTCTACCTGTCAGTTAGACCGGGGGTTGTAACTGGTCATCCTGCTCGAGGCAATGCCCTTGCTGAGCAGGAATTGACGCAGTTCGTCGCTCATAAAGGAGGACCCCCTATCACTATGTATGTAGGCGAGGAACCCGAACAGTGCAAAGATGCTATGGAGGGCCTTGATGACGGTGGTTGCGGTCATGTCGGGGCAGGGGATGGCGAATGGGAACCGGGATTACTCGTCAATCACGTTCAGGAAGTACGTGTTGCAGTCGGTGGAGGGGAGGGGGCCTTTCAAGTCCATGCTGATGCGTTCAAAGGGACGGGAAGCCTTTATCAGGTGCGCTTTCTCTGGCTGGTAGAAGTGCGGTTTGCACTCCGCGCAGATCTGGCAGTCCCTGGTGGCTGTCCTGACCTCCTCGATGAAGTAGGGCAGGTTGCGGGTCTTGATAAAGTGTAAAAAGCGAGTGACCCCCAGGTGGCAGAGGACATCGTGAGGGTTCGGAGGCGGTCCACTTGTGCGGTGGCACATGTGCCGCAGGACAGGGCGTCAGGAGACTCGTTTAGCTTCCTGGGACGATACAAGATCTCATAGTTGTAGGTGGAGGGTTCGATTCTCCACCGCAAGATCTTATTGTTTTTTATCTTGCCCCGCTGTGCATTATCGAACATGAAAGCAACCGACCGTTGGTCAGTGAGGAGAGTGAATCGCCTGCCGGCCAGGTAATGCCTCCAATTTATCACAGCTTCTACCTGGGCCTCCTTTTCGACTGAGGAGTGGCGGATTTCAGAAGCATGGAGGGTACGGGAGAAGAAGGCCACGGGCCTGCCCGCTTGGTTGAGGGTGGCCGCCAGAGCTACGTCAGATGCGTCGTTCTCGACCT